>NW_020539725.1:34236881-34296164 GCF_003426905.1 Ctenocephalides felis | reverse complement strand
TTATTACCATTTCCGAATATAAATAACTATGAAAGGTGCTCAACGCAGGCAATAGACAAACTGTTGTGGTCGAGTTTCAGAATTCGCAACGGCACAGTATTAGCAATATAAATAAAACTGCGAACATAACATTTATTTATGACGGTCACAATCATAATTTATAAATGTTATAGCCCGAAAGCTTGTTATACGTAGCGATTAATAACGCACCAGTTCCATACAATTTTGTACAACGCGGCAGCAATTTCCATACGAGTTTGGGCTGAGCCGGACCGCCCTGGTCAGGACCATGTCACGAAGATTATGTTATGAAAAATATAGTAGGGCTATAAAAAATAATTAATACGTTAAATTTATATAATTAACGAATATAATCAGTATATTATACGCCCATTATTGTTATTAGATAGTGATCACGTCATTATTGAGTGAACCCATAACCACATTCTTTTGGTTAATTATAGTTATAAGTAAATCACAAATTTATGAGCCGATTATGCTGCACAACAGATCAATGTTATGGCAAGGCCATGTCACGCTCCAACTTCCATACATTATGATACTGAATCATACTGAATACTGTCAAAATGTTATGTATTTGCTGTGCGTTCAGACGTTTTACACATAAACTTCAACATCACTTTTATGTTATGAAGCTGGGTCAGAAAGACTCTGTTAATCTAAGACCGTTTTTTGGCATTTGCACAGCAACCACATGGTTTTTGTCAATATTTAGTATGGAAAGTTTTTCATAATATATCTTTGCCATTGGTCTGTTTTGCGGCACAGTCGGTCCATTACACTTTAGTAGAAAATGTTTGCAGAATCATACTACTATTGAAAGTAAAGAAAATTATATAATATTTCTGTAATATTTGTATGTAAGATATGTGTATGTATGTCTGTATGTAGAGTAAAGCTGGGCTTAAAGGTCTAAAAATACAGATTTTTTCAACAATGCTATTTTAAAGTACAAGGCAAAAGATGTGTAACAAGCCATCATCTTCAATTCTACGTCATCGCTAACAGGAGATAAACAGCAGTATCAATATTTATAGCAAAAGTATTTTTCTTCTTAAGTAATTTTTTATTTTGAGCTCTATTATTTAGTTAAAGGTACCTGAATATATTTTTTAAGTATAAGTTATTTAATTTTCCGTATGATGAGTTGTTATTGTTAAGTTTGATTGGACAGTTTTTTTATATACCCTCTATAAAAACATACACGTGGGTGCGGTAAAAAGAACCAACTAAACCAATACTTATAACAAAGGTACTTTTCTTCTTTGGTAATTTTATATTTTGAGTTCTATTATTTAGTTAAATGATACCTTAATATATTTTGTAAGTATACGTTATTTAATTTTTCTATGAGATACATTGGTATTGTTAAGTTAAATTCAAAATATTCAAATTATTTGCCCCATAGTCACCCTTCTTACCACGGGAGAGATAAAAAATTTTAGAAGAATAGTTAAAAACAAATATTCCTATAATTAAAAATTTCCTGGAAAATTTAATGAATACATTTCGATAATTGTTTATTTAATTTGTGATTTGTGTTATAATGTTGTTCATTTGGTTTAGAATGCATGATTAATTCAAGTCAAATTAGACCCTATCGCAAACTGTAGGTAATACGTTTAATTACAAAATAAATCAAAATTAGAAATAAGTTTCTATAGCCTATAAAATAGTTCATAAACTATGTAAGCAAAATTACGCATCTCGTATTAAAAAGTTTAAAGTAGAATGCGAGTAATATATAAGCGGACATATGTGCTGAAAATAATTACAACATTTATTTAGCAGAAACAAGGCCCAGTGATTATCGTAGCCATTTGGACCGTCGGAGCTAACAACCGTGATCCCGCTACGAGGCAAAGTCCTGTTCTCTAAATAACAAATCCTGGGTGGCTCACTAGCATTTTGGGCCGGGACGCGTGTGTATAATCCACTGAAAAGCTTTCACGTAATTGCTTTTTATCCTATTTCATTCTCTTGTAAATTATCATCTGTGTGAAAATATTTTCAAAGCAAATGTCTGCTTTTCACCGCCTTCTTTCACTGGCTATTATGAAGTAATTTTATAACAGAGTCCGTTCATTTCATTTATTTTTCATCTCGAAAACCTTTGCACGAAAATATATATAGTATGATTTTTTTATTTGATTATTATGTATGGAGAATTATAGAAGTTTATCATATTAAAAATGATTAAATAGCAGGTATATTCATATTAATGAAAAACATAATATAGACTGATATATAGATGTATCAACGCCAAACAAAAAAAATCAATTCCATATGAGCACTTTGTACTTAATATAATAGTAAGACAAAAAATATTAGTGTTGTGTGGTATGTTGCTTAAATGAAATTCGTAATTTTTGTTTTTATAATAAAACTAATGCATGTACAAAGTTTCAAATCCTCTTAAAAATAATAAGAAGCTACAGATGATGAATAATATAAATAAATGTCGTAAACAATTTTATAACCGAAGTTTATAAAAGTAATAATATTTTTGAAAACTTAACTGATATTTCTGAATATTTATAAAACCTAAAACTTATAGTATTTTGATTGATTAATAATGTTCCTCGTTATTTTTAGACTTATATACAATTGGATAATAACAAGTACAAATTTTCATTACTGCTTAATTTATAAAAAAATATGTTGTATTGTATATATGTTGTTGTATGCAAAATTTTGTATATGACTAATTTTTTATGAATTAAATACCGGTTTGTAAAGAATACTAGTTAATTAAATTATCGTTATAAATCGTCATTGAATATTCAACTTGAGTTTTGGCAATATTTCTAAAATTTCTCTTAAATTATAAGAATTAATAAACGTTTTCCAATAAAATCAGCGAATTAGCGGTTGGGTTTCGGAAATAATTAGGTATATGTAAGAAATTTCTTCGCATGAAAAAATTATTGTATTAAGATGGAAGTGCCATGAGTACCATAAACTAAATAAAAATTCAGGGAAGATAATTTCATGATAGGTTACACTATTCGATAAATTTAAATCCATCATGCAAAGTTTACTCTATTTAATAATAAGTCCAACTGACAAAAAACGTCAACGCTTTAAAAAGCTTTTATTAAACTTTTTTCTTTTAAAAACATGCAAATTGGTATGAATACTGCCACGAGCTTCGACGAAGTACTTTAACCATCATTGCAAACTTTAATTAAAATGATGATTATAATAAAATCTCACTCCATTATCGCGAACATACTATCCGGAATTAATTAAAAACTAACTCGTTTCCAATTTCGCGCTTGTTAAAAACAAACTTTCCTTTTTCAAAGTTCGATTTTTATGTTTTATTTAGCAGCATTCTTCTGTTACTCTGATAACAATTATCGGAAACTCATTGAACGTAGTCTAAAATACATTAGTTTGACATTAAAGAAATTGTTCGAACTATGGCGATATCTAGAACAAGTAACATTCATAATAAAAATAATATTTTCAATATTTTAGAAAATGATGTAAAAATAATTATAAGTAGAATTATTGATTTATTGTTTAACTTGATAATTATTTACAAAATTTTCAAAAATTATATACTTACTAGAAATCCGACATTGGCCCTAATGAGATAATTTATATATACTATGAAAATTTTTACAGAACCCAACTCAGAAAGTATATAATATTTATTGTAGAACTGAAATAGATCATTCTATTTTATTCGTATGTCCAAAACCAAAGCCAAAGCCAAAGCTAAAAAACAATTAAAAAACACTGTACATTTGAATAAAATTTTTGTATATCTCCTTCCAATTTAAGAACCAGGACACAAATTGCTTTTTTGCGGAAGAAAAATTCTTATTTTTTTTTCAAACTTGACACGTTACTATTCCCACCATCATCTTAACTATATAAAATGATTTTATTCAGTGTTGCCCTTCACAATATTTAAATATCTCGAAGGTACGCAAAATCCATTCACTTGGTAACGGTGCTTCAGGGAATTGCCGTCGCCCGTGATTTCCACTATTGGTACAATAGTCGCGCGGCAAAAGTTTGGGCTTTCGAGCGGCAATCGAAGCTCAGAGCTTTGAGCTTTGGGAATAAAACGGGCGCGTTTGATGATACGAGATTGTATATGTTTGTTGATCATATATGTGTTAATTCAGCATAGAGAATATAGTTTTCAAACAATCGACTGCGTTCCGTTGCGCATAAAAGTCAATGTGCATCGTGCACAAAAGGAATTTAGATAGAATTGTAAACAAACATTTTGATTTGATAGTAGCATTTGTTCCGCGTGACTCAGTTTGCAATTCATGAAGCACATTTATATTACATTGGTTTATTGTATTGTTTTAGCTTAACAGGTACTTAAAGCTATTTTACAGAATAATAGCTATATTATTCAAGCGATGCAAAATATAAATTTCATGGCTACATTTTTACAAAGATAACCCTGTATATAAACTTCATCTAGTATTTCGTCAGAATAGTTGGAATAACAATAATAATAACAATAATAAAAAAAAATATGAAAAGTTTAATAGAAATTGAATGATTGATTAGAAATTGTATAGAAATAGAATTAGAAAAAATTAAAAATAGTTAATTTGATTATTAAATATAATTAGAATCGTTGAATTGAGTTTGAATAAAATTAGAAATGAGAAGAAAGTAAAATAAAGATTAGAATTGGAAAATATCAGAATTGCGTTGAGTTGAATTTGAATAAAGAAGTGATAAGAAATCAGTCAGAAGAACATTCAGATAGAATAGGATTTAAATAAATAAAAAAGGTAGTATAGAATATATATGCAAAATAGTGTAGATTATATAAAGGTGATATAGAATATAGTGATGATATAGTTGCTAAATGCTCTACGTAAGCTAGGCCAATAAAATATTTAAAAAATCTATAGTTTTTCATTGTTTACACTTTTGCCAGGATAAGGATTCAGTTGGTCCATTCTACCCCACCCAAATGCAAACCCTCGAGAGTTATATAAAAAAGTCCGTTGAATGAAACTCGAAAATAACATTACATCGTATAAAACTTGTAAAAAACGCGCACTTAATATTATATTAAGATCTCGTGAACTTAACAACAGTGCTCCAAAAAAACCAACAACGACTGAAAATATTTTTATTATAAATTCACAAATGACCGTTTATTTTCCAATATTGACGTCGTAAAAATCAAGTTAATGGCTGGTTGTCTCTCTACTTTCAAATATTGTTGTTAAAAAATTCTTAACTTCACTTGTTTTTGAAATTGAAATGGATCATTATATTAACTTTTTTATCCATATGTCCAAAAACCAAAGTCACAACTAAAAAACATTTGAAAAATACTGTACATTTGCATATCTCTTTCAATTTAAGAACCAGAACTCAAAAACAATTAGAAAATTAAAATAGAGACTAAGCAGAGTTACATCACATGCTTTTTTGAGGAAAAAGAATTCTTTAAAAAAATGATTTTTTCTGTGTTGCCCTTCACAATATTTAAATATCTCGAAGGTACGTAAAATCCATTCTGGTTTGAGAAACCAGTAGCGGATCTTTTTACATGCGGATCATTGAGCCCTGCTCTACCCTATGTAATAAAAATAATATATATACATATATATATATATATATATATATATATATACATATATATATATATATATATACATATATATAATATATTATATACCCTATATATAATATATTTATATATAGGGTATCCAAGAACTCAACGTCACAATGAAACGAGGTGTTAGTATTAAAGGTATAATACATTTTTTTAAAAGGATTGGGTCAATTGTATTATATTTTTTTACTGTAATACTAGAAATGTCACTCACGGTTATGGTTCCAATGTTTATAAATGAATAAAATCAATGAAAATTAAGCAATAAACGAAAAATGATCATAATTTAACCAAAGCTTCACAACAAAGGCCATATTTCGAAACAAGGTAAAATAATGTTTACTAATTAATACTATAATCCTGTTTCGGCTTGACGTCAAGACCTGGGACACCTTGTACATACAATATTTATAAATCTGAAATTGATCTGAAGGTTAACGCATGTACATAAACCCCACTTTTCCAATTGAAAACCTTAAGTCAATTTTCAACCCTTCAATCTTTTTACTTCTCTATGTAAATACAGTAGCTGTTCTAGACATCGTTGCTGAAGTAACACAACATAGAGCAAGGTGGCACCCGACTAAACTTCTGAGTACGACGGGCTCACGGAGAAAACAAGCAAACATCAAACGGATTCATACACAAAAGATTTTCGTCACGAGGTGCCTCAGGTGAAAGATTGCGAATTCGCTATGAATAAACTCACTCATACAAATACTAACGACTCGTGTTCTCGCAAACTTAAACAATCAAATTCGCAAAATCCGGCGGCAGCGATTCGCGATTTAGCGATGCGAACGTGCCTAGACAACGAAATCAACAGTCAAAACGCGTTGTGAGGGTCCAGGACGTATAATAAAAAACAGTGGTAGGACATTGTACCTTCGAGAAATGTGTAGAAACTTTAGGAGTTTTAATCAAACATCATATTAATAACTACTAGTGATATCATTGTGCACTAGGACGTTTTTCTGTAAATTTCCACTTTGTAAACAAATGCTAAACTAGTGGGGTGCATGGCATCGTGCCTTAAGGCAAATTGCTGGAACTTCCCAAAAGAAGGCTTTGGGCTGGAACCAAAAAAAAATTACACAAAATGTGTACACATTATGAAAATCTCTACAAAATATCTGATAATTTGATGTGCATAAGTCCAATAAATATTTTTGACGTCAATTGAAAGTTTTTTAACGTATTTCTATTGAGAGTCCATAATCGCTGCTCCTTCCTTCCCAACAATTTAATCAGTTCTTCATCTTGTCAATACAAGTAAAATATTTTTTTGAGTTATTAAAATCGGACGCCCCGTTCTCTCAAAAACTCACCGTTTTTGTCACTTTTTGCTCCGTATCTTATCAATAGGCTAGTCCTGCCTTTGCCAAAAATTAATCAGCACGCCTTCTTATCAATACAAATCGAATGCTTTTTGAATTATTCAAATCGGTTGATCGGTGTTCCCAAAATAGTCGTCGAAAATTTGTATCCGCACACACACACATACATACACACTTACACACACACACATACATCCATTTTTTCTAAGGTATGCCAAAATATTCAGAAACCTTTGTAACGTGAAGATATATAAAAATTTCCATTTTCTATTTTTTGCGATTACGATAACTTACCCTACAGGAAGTTAATAAATTATATTACTATATGGATTCAAATAAGAAATCTATAGAAAAACTGCAAGAATATTTAAATCAATGGATTAAGTTAAATAATTTTAAACTATAAACAATATATGCTGATTCCGAGTAAAATAAACATTTTTTGGTTTAATTGAGGGTATAAGAAATGTCGGTCATGTTATTACTAATTATATATTTATTTAATAAAATATTTATTTGTTATGTCTTTAGATAAAGTTCAAAACCTTTCTCATATTTAAACTCGTTTTTTAAACTTTATTTGCTAGAAAAATTTGTTGTATGACTGTACTTATACCTAAAGATGATAAAAATCAATACAGACATTTTAAATTCATTAATGAAATTCGAAAATTTCTGAAAAAAATAAATAAATAATTTCCAGAATCTACTTTACTTTTCTGAATATTCTACTTTATATTGAGTAATATGATATCCACAAATTGATACAATTATCCGATAAATATTTTGCACTATTTACTTTACATATCTTTTTAACAATGTTAGAGGATCATTTTCAGTAAATCTTTTTTAAGTAATCATCAATGAAATAATTTGAAATAACACTTGTTGGAAACGTATCGTTCAAAAAAAATATGGCCTATTTCAAGTATTCAAAAAGTAACAATTGGTGAAAAGATTCTTAAGAAAGTACAAGATATACGACGTCTATAATCAACATAAAACAATTTAATTGAAAAAGATTTGCGAAATAAAAATTGAAGGAAAAATCTATCAAAATATTACTAAAATTATCGTTTCGGGAATAATATCTTTTTTATAGTCCACGCTATAACGATATAATTTTATATTCATCATAAAACTGACTGGTATATGATTGTGGTCACTCAAGCATATTCAATTTTGATTAAATGTGGAAACTTTGAGAAGACATATGAAAAATAATATTTCAAAACGCTTGCAAAGACAGAGCATATGTTAAAATTTTATTAAAAACAATACATAACAGATTTATTTAACAATATAAGTTCTTATTATTTTTTAGGTAAATACATATATAGTGAAGCAAAATTTTTAGAAAAAAATAAAGACAAACAAAAAATAAAGAAAAATGAATTTTGATAACAAAAATCTAATATTCATACTAAATAAATCTTCAATTTTTCTATATATTTTAAATTATATTTATAATTTCATTAACATACATAAGTACTTGCTTTTATAATTTAGTGAAAGTTTTAAGAAATGTGAATTAGGTACAAAGTATCAATATATAACATAGCAAATTATAATATAAATAGAAGTTCTTTGTAATATTAATAGCTATTCAAATCATATCATATAATTTAGACTAAATGTTTTTATATTTATAAAAGAAACAATAATATTTTTTTGACATTTCTATTACAAGTTTTCACGATTCGTGTAAACTTCGATGAATGAAATTTTTTTGCAGGCCACATTTTTCTTTGAAACTTTTAGCCAAATGGCAAGGAATTATAATTTATACAATTTTTAAGCTCTAATATTAGGACGTTGAATTACGTGCTGCGTTGTTGGAGTCGGCCATTGAATAGATTTATTCTTATTCAGAAAGTTTCGTAACATATTGTTTGAAAGACCATGAAAACTTTATGATAAGACCGAGTTCTTGAGCTTAGTTATTATTTATATTGAAATCATAAAATTGTATTATGACTGTGCTTGTGCGAATAATTGCGTCCTAGCAATAGATTTTGAATAAAAATGAAATAAATGAAAATCATAATGTGTCTAGTTTTCTTTTCATACATCGGTCAGTATTGAGATCAATATTTTATGCAGTCAATGCAGATTTAAATTAAAATTTTAATATAATAATATAGTTATATATATATTTATATATATATATATATATATATATATATATATATATATAATAGTATTTTTTATACTAACGATGCAAGTTTTAAACAATGCAGACAAAATCATTTAAATAAAAGAGCCAACATTAAAGCTGTGTGAAAAATTATAAAAAACTTTCAAAATAAATGATCAAATTTTGTCATGTACTGATGTACATAATTTGGCAAGTTATTAATATGACAATAAAAACTAATTTCTTTTGGCGATTTTCATTTAATGTTTATTTTTTCAATGTGATTTTTTATTGTTAATGTTTTTCAAGTGATAATAAACCCTAATATAATTTTAATGTTTTATTAACTTTTTTATCCTGAATCAATTTATGAGAATAAAATTTATTTCTAAAATATTATTTTTTGCACCTGCGCTTTGTATTTCCAAAATACTACTCAGCATCCAGTTTATTAAAATTGTAGCAATACAATTTCGCTTAAACCTTATTTAGCACCTGTTGTGAAAATAAAGTAGTCGTAGACTATATCAACCTGCGACAAATAATATAGACGGTTAAACATCGTGATGAATGGCCCGAGGACAATAATTTCCATGGAGTTTTCCGCGAAATAGGAAATTGCGGTAACTACGAAATGAAAGAATGCATAAACGAACGAGAAAAAAACTAGAAACTGTTCAGTGCACATATTATATACAGCTCAGCGCTTGAAGATTTATTGGGTAGAAGTACACATGATATATATCTCTATATATGGCTATAATGGTGTGCGGCACGTTGCCGAATAGGGATGGCAGAAACACTATTTTGTCGATATAAACATTTAGATTTACTAACTCTACCCATCATGTTAGGAATTTAGTTAAAAATTACTATTTTACTTATATTCATCACTAAACGAGATAATTTAAAGTCGGTATTTCTAGAGCCAAAAAGGCTTTCACAAAACAAAGGTCGAACAAATTGAGGCTGTAGTTAGTGAAAAAACTGATAAAATACAACATTTAGCAAATAACTCTATTAAAAGCAAATAAAAACTACGTGTATATTTTAAAATGCAATGCTGGTGCATATCGAGAAAATAAAATCAGGAAGGGGGAAATGAAATAGGTCTATTGTCCACAAATTTAAGAAGCTGACGCAGATTTATTAGAAAAATGCCTTTAGGACTGCGTCATTAACAGTAAAATAGAAATAAATCACCTCGGAAAAATATAAAAAATTGATAGAGAAGGCAGTGTATGAGGAATCATGGGCACAGAAGTTTAAGAAATAAATGTATAAAAGTCAACTATAAGTAGGTCTATTCGGCATAAATTTGAAAAGCTGACAAAACTGAATCAAATTTATTAGAAAAATGTCTTTTGCACTACGTCATTAAAGGTAAATTGACAAAAACAGAGTATAAGGAATAATAGACCCAGAAGTTAAGTAAATGTATAAAAGTCAACGACAATTAGATGAGGCAAATAGTGTCAAAATTTCGTTGCTCTCGATCAGGTATTGTTTAGTTTTTAAAGCTTTAGTAATATATTATCAACTTATTTTTATGTTTATAGTTTTGGATACATAACTCCCTTTGGATTGTTTATCAAATACAAGAAGAATTGTTAAAAATGTTTTCCAAAAATATCATGCACTATTTCAATTTAGTAAAATTCCACGTTACAACTAAAATTGTAAATTGTCTTGATTGAATGGGCTACCTTTTGATGAAGCTTGTCAACACAGTTTAGTACATTTGTTTTAAAAGGATGACATCTCAATATCGACCGATTTGAAAAATTTTAAGTAGTTATTCATAGTTAAAAAAAATCAGAATACTGGAAAACTTGGGGCAATTTTGGTATTTTTTTACTGTGTTCCTAGAAATGTTTTTCACGGTTACAGTTCTAAAGTTTAAATGAGTAAAATTATTAAAACTAAGCCACAATAACCAAAAAATGTTCATAATTTTATCAAAGCTCTAATTTCCAAAAAAACTCGAGATATTTTTTTCCTTTATTTTTCAGGACTGTGGAGGACAATACTATCACCCCGTTCCGGCTTGAAGTCAAAGTCAGGGACACTTTGTATATAATTATGAGATCTATTTTACCATGCAAACTGTTATAAATGTAAAAGCATATTTTTTCATTAAAATATTTAGAGCCAATAAAGTTAATTTCGTTTTGAAAATAAAATCTTTTTTCTCTAAAAATAAGAAATACCGATATGAATACCGGAGTTTAAAAATTAAAGGGTGTTAGGCTCCGTGATGCAGTTTTCTAAATATTTATTCATTTATATTATTTTATTTTTATATTTATAAACAAGCTGAAATAAGTAATAACGGTTTCATATCATTATTTGATTACATTTCTTTGATGTATAAAATTTTTGTGATAGTACGAATTCTTAATATAAAATGCATTTTAAGGCGGTAGTAAAAATTTCATATCCGCAAATTCTTGGATCATCCTAAAAATTCAATCACAATTTTTATCTTCAACATCACTAGTCCCAGTCAGCAGAATTCTGAATCTTGAATAGTAACCGAGCTTGTGTGTGCTTTTTAGATATAACTACAGTAGCGTATGTACGGAGATACAAAATAAAATATATATGAGCGCATTTGTAGAACTGGGAAGAAATTCTGCATTTTCTATTATTAAACAGGATATGAAAATATCACATAAATATATTGAATGGAGAATCGCGATTTTGCTATCAGCTCTTTGATGCGATGATCGCAATTCATATATGGAATCGGTCAATACCAGATTTTTATTCAGATTTAAATCGGATATAAACTCTTTGCTCTCAAAAATGAAGCATATTATAAGTTTTGGGTGCTTTGAAGTTATAAGAATCAAATGAAAAAGTATAATCATATGGGTATGGAACACTATAAAAGGATATAAAAATTAAAAAATAACATAAATTCATGAAATTGTTACATTCTATAGCATCTGCATTTAACGAATGTTTTAAAAACTTCAATTTTAGATCATCTTTGAAATATTTTTTTAAGGAAACTTTGCAGATTCAATAAAATTCGTTTTTCGTAGATTTCTCCCCTTGCTCATTTAATACATTTATTTTTTTATTCACTTTAAGAAAATGGTTCAGACTGGCAGCACCAATAATTTTTTTTACCCAAAGAATACAAGCCATATATAATTTATCTACTTTTACCGGACTTTTTAGTCTGTTTTAGCAATTATTTCTTACATACTTAGAGAAGAAGTTAAGAGCTAATCACCTTTGACGGGGTTAATTTTCTTTAGCCCTTTAATGCTTGGTAAACAGTACTATGTCATTTTGTCCATTGTATAAGTATAAGAACTTTGTCGGAAATTGGACTAAAATGAATAATTGATCAAAATTCCACTGAACACCTGATTATTGCAATAAATTATTCGAAATTATTAGTACTAGAATCAATTAATTGATTTTAATTAAAATAATTATGAATATCAATAAATAGGTTCACAAAAACACGAGAAAACCACCTACAAAATAAACTTTTCAAGTCGCGAACACGTTTGAACTGATTGCACTGACCAAACTATGACAATGACGCTCAACATCTGACAGAAATTTTTCATGTTATATAGTCGCAGGAACTTTAATAAAACTAGTCAATTTTCAAATCAGGCCACTGGTCATTTAGTCCATATATACCATTTTATCCGTATTTGCTCTACATAATAAGAATGTTAGTAGTACATCAATAATTCGTATTATTCTTTTACTATTCATCAATTAACAGTAACAAGTAAATATTTACACATACACATACAAACACTTATGTAATTACTACAGAAAATTGAATAGCAGTCACTACATGAGTGTTTCACCTATACATCTCAGGTACATATTAATTGAAAATTAGTAAAATGTCATGAAGTACAAATTTTCATTATGATCGTTCAATTGTAACATAATGTTATATAGCACGAATATATTGAATATATACATCATGCAGTAACCAACGTGCTCATGATATAATAATTATTGCAATTTCTTGTGCATATAGAGATAGGAACACCAGGTCATCAGTGCTAATAACTCCGGTTCGGTCTCGTATTCAGATAACGATATCGCATAACTTACTGGCTCTTTGACAGCCGCATATTGCACAGGTACATGCACAAGTAGCTTGTTTACAAAGCTTTCCTGTTAAAGTGCGGATAAAGCTCAAAAGCTCGATAGTTCACGGCAACGTGATAACTGTGAGATGGTGTTAATGATTTTCACAAACATTATCAAGTTAGTGGAGAATAAAGTGCTGAATGTTTGCCAAGGATATAAATCATATAGGTACTTTTATGAATGAAAACATATAGTTGGCCGAAAACAGATTTTTTTTCTCATAGAAATATCTAAAAATGGTTAAAAAATAGTTTGTGTTCTTATTCAAAATTTGTTACAGTTTGACTAATATTTTTTTCAGAAACATTGCTGCAATTGACAAATGAAGTGAATATTTTGTATTTAGTAGAATGATTAAATGAAACGAATCCCCTTATTGTTTTCCCTTATATTTGGGTTTTTACAGTTCGCAAAATTGATGGTAAAATTTTACCCTTCTTATGCAAAAATGGAACATGTTAAATACTAATATGTATTATCATGAGAATGTCAAATTCCAATATCTATACTATATAACTATCCCCTGTTGTTCTCAAATTTATGAACAATTTACAGCATCAGTGAAATTTGCATAACAAATATAAATGCACAAAAGTTTAACAGAAGTTCAAGCCACTTGTTTATGCAAAAGTTAATGTACCTATTTTGTTATAAAAATATATACCTATATAGTAGTTAATAATTATATAATCATCAAATTGTAATGATTTCGATAAAGTTTCTTCACATTAAATGATAAACTATCGCACAATTTTCTCTTACGTAATTATTATATTTACATAAAATTTGCATTCGTCGTTCATCAACTTTAAGTTTCCAGGAAAACTCAAGGAAATGATTGGAAAAATTTCGATTCGATAGTAAATAAATGTCAAAGGATTTTAATGATTCAATCTGTATGTACAAACATTCCTACTTTAAAGAGAGTATACAAGAACGAAACTTTTGACGTAAAAGTTTCTGAGCCGATCTGTATTTGCTACCGTTGAAGTTTTCTAAATAGAATTGATTAAAGCCATTATGAAGAATCTTTGTTAGCAGATGTTGTCAACGATTTCACCGTGGATGAAATATGACAATAGTAATTCATTCAATTTGCAGAAATATGAAGCTACAAATAATATAAAAATAACTCGTTCATTGTGAAATAAAATTAAATTTAAAAAACGACAATTGAAGAATAGTATTAAGAGATAATTTTATCATAAATTTATAAACTGCAATTTGAACTAAATTTGTTTAAATACAGATATGAAAAAAGAATTAAAAATGAATTAAAAATGAAGAATTAAGAATTAAAAATGTTTTGAGTCCGAAAAATCGGAATCAACATATGATTCACAATTCTAGTGGTAATACTATTGTGCCTGAAGGCGAATTGCTTAAATTCCATTAATCATTATTAGCATTAATCTATTCTTGAAAATCTTCGGATTTTCGATAGTTCTGAAACTTGCCTAGAATTGGTGTATTTTACAAGCGTTATATAATAATTATATAAAACTGATATTCTAACTAATCTTACCTGATATTAGCTGCAAAGATCCTGCTACTCGAGCAGATCCCGAATGGACGACGTATGTAATACAGCAGGCAGCCGTGGCTGTTACAGCCACGAGCAGGCTAAGAGCACTCCCGGTACCAACGAGTACTGTGCTCGCTTGCCACCAAGGCGAAGGTATATCCCAAAATCTGTAATAAATCAATAGATCATTATAATTTGTAAATGTAATAAATTGTTGCAATATTTTTTACTATTTCACTTGTTACAACTGCGAATGAATTATTTAGTAACATTACATAATTAAGGCTTAAAATAAAGACTATATTTGTGACTCCCAATTGGTATGAGAGTTACATGTACTTAGTATACCTATAAATCGCAAGGTTTTCATCAAGTGCTTTCCTAAATAGACGTGAGATAATCTTTCAACATAAATCAATAGGTTATTATCAATATAATAGATTATAAATTAATAAATATCAATAATAATTATATATTAATAATAATTGAGACAGAATTTGTTATACTCGATTATTACTACAGTGAATATAAACTTTGTATATAAAGAGCTAAGATATCATCAAATGCTTTTTTAAATATGCCCGCGTAAATCTTCCATGTCTTTTAATTGCTTTGATATAAATAGAGTTAGAAAGTTTAAAATGTCGAACCAAGTTTTGGTATCACAATCAAAGATCTAATATATTAATTACGTAGTAAAATCTTACTGAAGCAAACAATCATATACACCACTAAGAAATCATCAAACTATGATTAACCAAAAATACGATTAATCAACTGTAGTTGTTTGAAAAGTTCAAACTATGATTAACCAAAAGTACGATTAATCAACTGTAGTTGTTTGAAAAGTTGATAATGTCAAAGAGTTCAAATGTTTCAATTATCATCTGTTTCATTTGCTGAAAGTAATATTACTGCATAATATGACCCGTATAATTAATAGTCATGATATAATATTGCCATGACATAATATTGTCCTCTATATTTTAATCGATTTATTTAATCGATGATTAAATTGTATTTTTTTTTCTAAATTTATAGCAAATAAACTCATTTGCTTTAGCAAAAATTGAATTTATAGAATCAGGTAATTACCAGCAATAGATCAAAGACATATGAATAGAAAATAATAAATATTAAGTAGTATGTATTGAGAAAAGTAGACCACTACTATGCGTTAAATATAATAAATAAATACAGTACGTAGTTACGAGTAATTTGCGTGATTTTGTCATTTGCATTATTTGTTAGAACAATTAAATTGTAAATATTTCTAACTTAATAGCAAATAAACTCATTTGTATTAGGCACAAGTTCATTTTGTAAAATCAGGCAATTACTATCAACAGACGAAAGACAAATCTGTCCTAAATCATTCAAACTATTAAGCATTGAGGAAAGTAGAACACCACTGTGCTATACAAATATAATAAATATTGAAAGTTTCTATAAGTATTTACAAGTTACTTGCATAAAATGCAAAGGCATCATAGTAATTAAAATATAGAAGTCATAATATAGAAGAAAATTGAGAAGATACGTAGACATCGTATATACAAATTGAGATAGTTGAGGCACTAGGGTAAACAAATAAACAAATTACATGGGTTCATAAATGTTAATAAAATTTTCATTTTTATTATAAGTTCAATCATATTTTATTTTGCTTATCTGATTGCTTTCACTAGTGTATGTACTTTACATATGCATTTATAATAAATTACAAAACTACAATATGGAAACTCTATTCCTTAACCAATATCCGATGAACCATGAACTGTTTTTTATGATCTCATACATTAACTATACTCAATCTGAAGATTTAATAAAGCAATAAAAAACAAAATATTCCTGTATCATTTTTAATTATTTTACGAAAAGCATTTTTTTTATGATTTCAGTTTATAAAAATTAAAATATTCACTTATAATTTATGTGCTCAAATGACATACCATTTATGTGCTAAAATGCAATTACAACATTCCAAACATTATATGTTATTCTAGGTAACTCAAATAAATACGACAAAATTAATAATTATACCTTTGATCCAAAAACATGTACCATAAACCATTAACATCCATATCAGCGAGCAAGATAAATGAAAATCGCCAAAATAATTTTGCAAATATTATTATGCCGGGTATATATTTCAGCTTCGCATTTTGATATAGAATGGTTTCATATAATTAATGAATACCGGACAGTCGCCCTGGAGAGCTGCAATTTATTTTCAAGTACGGCAGTTAAAAGAGAATATTAAATTAATACTCAAACATATGTACACACAGCCATCGTTTGTAAGCGGCCTTTGTGCTAAATCTGCCATAATAACTCAAATTGCTATGTATATATTCAAAAGAGATTATTTCTAAATGATATTTTCTTTCTGATGATAATGTGCACGTGTATATCCTAATGGTATTTTGAATTTGAACAATCTTTAAATAACATTAAAGTATTTTTCGAGACAAAAATAGCCATATATCAAAAACCAGGTTTTGAGGAGTAAAAGTTAAACTTCCTTTAAAATAAAAAATAAGACATTCGTCAATTTGCCATCTGGAAGTACCATTTACCTCGCCAATGGGGTAATAAAGAAACATTTTTGAAAAACATAAAAAAACACAATGATAAATTAGCTGGGGATGCTATTGAACATAGTCAGATGGTAATATGTGTTATTTATTTTCATATTCACTTATAATATTTATTACCCCAACATGTCATTCAAGTATATACATACATATGAATTGTATAAACATATATATTCTTATGAATACATATGAATATATTATAGTATAAAAAACATTTCAAAAGATTTTCGAATTAAAACCGTAAATTCAAGTTATGTAATTGGGAAGTATTGGAGAAATTATTATGCATAAATCCTTTCTTTCCGATAAACGATAAGGTCTTTTGATTCCCATTACTATTCTCCGCAAGAAATTTTCCTTGCATAATATTATACAAAACAATCAATGGTAAATGAGTAGAAATAATTTGAAAGCATAATATAGCCTATAAATAGAATATAGCGCTAATACAGAATTACTAGATGGGGTAAACGTACAATGTGCTTTGCAAAATTAATTAAATAATTTAATATTTTAATAAGGCAGAACATCAAAGCGGTTAAATTGCTGGGTTGATAATTTGCGCACTGATTTTGCTGTATAAATTATGAATCCTACATAATGAGTTTGTAGAGCGGATTTACTATTATTATCGTCATTAATAATAATATCACTATAATCAAGAATAATATTAATATATATATATATATATATATATATATATATAGTTTGATATATATATATATATAGATAGTTTATAGATATATATATATATATATATATATAGATAGTTTGAATATATAAATTTAATGTAACACTATATGCAAACAATTTTAATTTCAATTCTATGAGTTGAAGTTTCCAATTTTACTCATAAATGTCAGCATTTATGAACATTGTCAAGCATGATGCAGAATTATATACCAACATATAACAGTTGTCAACATCATTGATTAATGATAGATAAATAATATCTAATCTTTGCAATGATAATAAAAATTTGACTTTGTAGTGAAGCATCTAATAATATAATTTTACATATTGCCCGTCCTATTATTCAATGATTTTTAAATATGCATCCATGTATTTTTCAAGTTCAAGTTCAAAAATATATATTTGATTATATGTTGACCATATTTTTAAAGTCAAAAACAACTTTTGCTAACCTGTTACGAGCAGAGAGGTATGTAAGTGCTGAATATCTTAAATATGATATTTTAATACTGCTATTTTCATCAGGTTTTTGGAATTTTGCATTCGGCAATTTTCTCCTTCATAGCGTATTGTTTCATATAATAATACTCGTTGTATATATTATTAGCAAATATTTGATGGATTGTTGTAATTTTATTATCAAGTAATTGGAAATCCGGGACAAATATTGCTTTCAAAAAAATCCGGGACTGTCACCGGTCACCTTAATATTACATAAAAATAGATTATATTTTTACATTATTAGATATTTTATAACAGTAAATTTGAATATAATATAGAGAAACGTATAATAATAAATATGTGAGAAAAAAATAAAAGATTTGTTCTTTTCTCGAAAAATAAAAATGACATATTTTCAATAATAGTGTGTTACAATTTTTGCGATGGTTTGATCAGGTTATAGTTTGTCATGCCGTGTTTGCCCTACCAAACTATTTCCTTAAAAATCGCCAATTGTCTGGATGTTAATATTTAAACATTATCACATGATTAAAACATTAGTGAATACTCCGCATTATTTCTATGCATTCCATGTTTCAATGGTTAAATAAATTTGGTCATGAATACATTGTTGGAAGGATTAAAATCTCTCATTATTTTCAGATAAAAATATAGCTTTGCTTTCTTACTTTGATATATACCAAGTCTTTAAAATATTGTAAGAATATTTCTAATAGTTTACGCTAACCACTTCATCTATAAAGTGCCTTTGAGAACAGTATAACGTTTATAACGTTTGCAAATTGCGTATGTGTACTTCCGTATTTGATATTAAATTTTACATAATACACACAGTATGTCCTTTGCATCGTACGAAAATTACACTTTATGTATGCTTTAATACGACAAAGCAGCGACGGTCTTTCGTTTATATTTAATTATTTTGCCATCAAAGTGTCCGTTTCTTCCCGACTGTGTGTCACTTCGGGCAGTGCAATAACGAATTTACACTGGCTGCTTGTTCTATTTGTTAATGGTTCAGTAATTTAATTTCCAAGCATGTTGCATTCCGCATTCTGAAATATATAAACGAATTTTACGTACATCAAATAAAATACGAATTTTGGAAGATATGCCACGCATAGTGTTTAATTAGTTTGATGTGCTAGATGTCTTGAGGTACACTCGTTCTAAAATACAATTGCATTGCTAAATTAATTGTTAAATCTGGTTAGATTACTATTTATGAATATGAGTAGAACGGGTTGTAAAGGTGCTCCACCATTAACACAAAAACAAGTAAAGTTAAGATTTTTTTGACAACAATATTTGAAAGTAGAGGTCAAAAGATGTGCAACCAGCCATTGCCTTAAATCAAACATCGTCGTTCAAAGAGCTAAACGGCCATATTTGACAAATCTTTAACAATATAATTTTCTCTCATTGTTAGTTGTATTGATTGTGAGCACTGTTGCAAACAATAGGCGTAAACAATAAATAATAGTAAACTAGTGGTGTATGGCATCGTGCCTTAGGGCAAATTGCTGGAGCTTCCCCTACCGTAATGAAATATTCGAGAAATTTTAAACGTTTTCAAATATATTATTACAAATACTGTAACTTTCATTATTTTTTCTATCTAGTTATATCTGAGCAAATCAAATAAAAATTATAAATCAATTTATCTCCAGGCCATTAACAATCGTCATTTCATATCGAATTCAATTTCCACAAAAAAAAAATAGTTGCCTAATTTACACAAAATTGAAAAAGTGCTCCCGTATAGTCACAGTAAACGCACTTGCAAATAATTCTGTGCGACATTTTAACTTATACTGTGCTTAGCTTGGCGGCATTTTCACATTTTTCAATAGTTTTCACAAATTTGGGAAATTGCTCTAGTAAATAGTCTAAACGCACTTGGGTAAACATTTGTATCAGAGTGGCGCTTAGACTGTGCTTATTCTGGGTGATTTTTTGAATTTTTAATCCAAAATTATAAAAACATTTTTTGAAAAAAAAATTAGAAACAAATATTTTTTTCTCCAAAAGCAATTATTTGGTTTTTCAAACAAGCAGAAAGTTCTTTGAATCATTTAAATCGGACGTTTAGTTCTTTCAAAAACTGCCATTTCTTAACATGTAGCTCTGTATCTCCGAAACCGCTGGGCCTACCTTTGCCAAAAACTAATAACCACTTTTCCCCGTCATTACGAACTGAATGTTTTTTGGATCATAAAAATCGGATGATCCATTCTCTCAAAAAATCGATTTCTATTTTCTGCACTCTTTGCTCCATATCTCTGTAACGCCTGGACCTGCCTCTGCCAAAAACTAATCAGCACATCTCCCTATCACTAGGAATCGAATGTTTTTTAAACCATTCAACTCGGTTGATCCGTGCGCCCGAAAGACGAAAAATGCGGACATGCAAAACACACACACACACACATACATTTTTTTCTGAGATATGCCAAAATGTTCGGAAACCTTCAAAACGTCGAGAAATTTAAAAATTTTCATTTTCGATTTTCGGCCCATTACTATAACTACCCTACGGGAAGTTAATAAAAATGTAAATGAAGTTATAACAGCATTTTTACAATAGATAGATTAAATTGATAGCTATTCTAACTCTGCCAATAAATATTTCTGACAATATACCAGATCAAGGTGATATACATCAGAGTTATCTTTGTAGAAAATGTGCTCATGAAATTTATATTTTGCATAACATAGCTATTACTGTCCGATGGCTGTACCATTTTACCTCGCCAAGTATTTAATGGAATCAAAATCTAATAACCAAAACCAAAAATTATGTGAAAATAATTCAAATTCCAGTATCGCATAAAATAAAAAAATCTCTATAGTGTTCCGGTTAAAAATATTAAATACTGACTCCGGAATCCATAATGGCACATGGCGGTTGCAATCTATTCCGGGTCCAGTTGGATGTAATGGAAATACATGCGAAACTGCATAAAGCAATTACTAGATGTCAGCCGCACGTATTCATGAAGAAATTTTATGTGATTATATTAAAAACTATTTCGAAAACTTTCTCGTTTTTATTGATAGATATGGTAATATCATTGTTATGCCTAGGAAAGTTATTACAACTATTTGTATGATTTATTTCCAAATATACACTGAAAGGAACTTTAAAACTATCAAATGTAATTGATAGTTTAATAATAGCAAATAGTAATTTAATATAATGGTCTTTATATTAGTGACCAAAAAATGTGTATTCATTTTATTTTATGTTTTAGGTCCTACAAAACAATTCGATGACTGAGTAGATTCTAACAATGATAACCATAATCGAAATTTTCAAAGACTCTAGAGAAACAACGGTAATCTGTATCAAAACCATAATAAATTAATAAAATATAAAAAAATGAACCTGCGATATACGAATAAATGCAGTGAACAATAAGAAAAGAAGTCTACAGAATAGTTTTTGGATTATTAAAGAAAGGAGAATTAAAATTTTAAGGATCATTAAAAACATTAATAAAATATTTTACTTTCAGAAGGTTTAGATCAGTTTTAGAGTTTTGTTGGAACTGATTTAAAACGAGATGAAGAAACTTTACTGTATGTTTTTGTAACACATTCTCATAATGCAGCAGCAAAAGCTACTTACTTTTGCCATACAAAAAACTTATATTAACCATAGAATCAAGATAGATTTGTAAATTTGAAATAAACTGTAACTCAGTACTGACAATTATTCGAACAAATGGACACCGGTAGTTATTAAAAAATTATAGAAAGAAATGATTCTGAGACTTTTTTCATTAAGTTTTATTTTTTGAAGTAGTAGTCTTTTGAAGTATGAAGTTAATTAGTTAATATTAAAAAAACATTCGCCATGACCGTGCAGATTAAACTAAAAATAACTTGTAGTTGTTATACCCTATACTAGCCCCGCAGTCTCATTTACAAAATATTCCCGGAGTTAGAGACTGCCCTCGACATATTCGAGTTACTCATGTGCCCATGAGAGATGGGCGTCCGTACAACCAAATTACGACACGAGACCGTTTATTACTGACGAAACTTTGGAATACCGAAAATTCTAAATTATCCCAATTAAAGCACAACAATTAATGAACTTGTGGACGAGGCCTCAAACATACTTGCATGAACAACAAATTTTGTTACAAACTTCATTACATATTTTAGTGAAAAGTTTATTTGTATCGAATTATACAAAATATTTTCAATTTATAATTGACAATTTATAAACAACAATGGCTCATTTGATTAAAATTGTACCAAGAAGACATAAGAGGAAAATGTCATCAGATTGAATGCACTATATATAAATAATTATATATTTTTTTGAATATTTGATACAATTTATTTTACTTTCTCTTCTTAAGAGAAACAACTCTATTTCTTTTTCTTCAGCTTCATATACAGTTTCATTTTATTCATCATTTACTTATGTATAAGTTAAACTATTAAATGTATAAGTTAAATAATTACGTCAATATTATTACTGGATATTTTGTGTAATTGTGACAGTAATAAAGTTATGCATGTTTATAGGCATTCGCATAAAATGCATACGTTTGAAGCTTATTCGCATCTTAACATTCATATAAAAAATACCCTTTAATAAAAAATTAGATTGAGCGGCTAACATGACACGATTGATAGTTCAAACACAATATATTATAGGACTAATATCCACTAAGAAAAAAGTAAGTTTAACATAAAATAAAACTATAAAGAGTCACATCTTGAACATATAACTAATATTTCATAATAAGTATTTTTGCAGATGTAGGGTATGTATATATAGTTTGTCTCATCATAAACATTTGAAATTTTGACCTTTTTGCCTTCTTGGATTTTTTATATACTTTAGAAATGACATACTAATCCCAATCTTAGTGAGTTGATGACATAGACACGTAATATTTATATAGTTTTGAAAAAATATGCGATCTACTGAATATTGTTGCAAAAATTGTGCAAACAACCAAAGTAATTGATATATGTTTTAGAACTTAATTAATGCACAATATACTTGCTCATAAGACCAATAAACTAATAAAAATACACTACTGAAGTACATATATTTCTTTTTGCTTGTGATATATTTGATACACAGATTGACAATATTAGCACAGATTTACCATATTATGTCAACCTAGGTTCATGTACAAAAATGTAAGCAATTTTTTTTCAATTTTATATTTGTTTTTGATCTACATTTCAGATATAGATAATTAGACATAAAAAAAGTTAATAAAAAACGATACAAGTTATATATTTTTGTCTAACTCTCTTATTCCACTATTATTTAATTAACAGAGGACGCTTATTAGAGAATATGTATAAACATTTTATATTGGTGAATTGAAAGAAAGATTGGAATCTATCTGGATTCTAGGCATGGTGGCCCATTTAAAAATTGGAATTTATCGATAGCAACTTGCCTGTAGGCCACATCGTGCGAAATTCGATGTTGCCATATATGGGAAAAGACTAAGAATTTTGAGACGTTTCTAACAATGTATAATACTTTATATATTCTCTTTACAGAAATATCTAAATCGTAAGAATCTAAACTAGAGCACTAGATTGCATCAAGGGAAACAATATGAATACCAACATATAATATTAATAAAACTAAATGAATAATATAAACGCTTGAAATGCAATATATAAATCTAAAATTTAAATCTAGATTTAAATATATATTTAATTTAAAATTTGAAATTCAAGCTACAGAATCCACTAAAATTCAACTATAGTTGAGCACCATTGCTATGTTGGCATTTAATTACAAGCACTTCGTTTTATAAATATTCACCGCGCTTGTTTCGTGACCTGACAAAAATTCAACTCGAGTTGGCCGTTCGTATGTAGCGTATAAAACATTCTGAAGCACCGCCGCTCTAATGCAGTTAGTTAGTTAAACGCGTAATAAGCCGACGTTAATTTGGAACGACCGCACTCTCCACCGCAAAACTGTCTTGCACGCTGCGAGGAAAGCGCCACGGGACTAATATACAATTGCGAATATTATTCGGTTGCTTAATAATTACATATGCAAATAATAAGAGGAATAAAATTATGAAGTTTTTATTTCGTCGCAAAGTATCACTTTATTAGTGACCCTTTTGAATAACCATGTTCTTGTAAGGCAAAAAATTTTTGTACTGGTGATTCTTAGCGCGGTTAGTACGAAAACCATCGCCTGGCAAATATAAACAATTTTTTTCGATTTTATATGTATTTTGGATCTACAAAATGTAGATTTTGTCAAACATAAAAAATAAATAGAATTCTACAAAAAAAATTAAAAAAAAAAACATCACAAGCTTAATGAAAATGAATGCTATAATCACATTTTTAGAAGTTGCTTTATTTCGACTGTAAGACAAAAACATGCGTTTTATGAGCAAGATGTAAATGCATCAAAATATACTTTTTCCTCTAAGATTAAAACTCATATGTTTGTCTAAGCAATTTTAAAAGGGTAAGTGCAGTACCAGGCGTTTTTGTCCAGCCTCAGCCCTTACGAGGCGAGGGCGGGAGCGTAAGTATAATCTAAAAGGCGTAATGTGAAAACTTATATGTTAAAATTGCAAAATAAAATCTTTGCAATATGTTATAAAAAGGTCCACCACTGATATGTTGAAAACCAGTTAAGTTAGAAAGTTTTTAACACTAATATTTAAAAGTAGAGGAAAAAAGATTATAACCAGCCATCGATAGACAAACGGCAGTGTTTGAAAATCCATAACAAAAGTATTTTCTTTCATTATAAGTTTTTTTGGTTATAAGTACTGTTGCTCAATTTACGAAACCTTAATATAATTTTTAAATATTTGTCATTTCATTGTTTTATAAGATGTATTGTTAATTTTAAGTCAAATTCAAACGTTTTTTAACCTCTGTAAAAGTTTACACGTGGGTGGTAAGTGAAGTGACCAACTGAACCTTTGCTTTCGTATAGGTCTAAACAATGAAAAATAGTAAATAAACTATATATATATATACTTTGTTATATACAGTATTATTTGTTATTTACCTAGTTACATTACAGTGTTTATTATCTCTGTAAAATATATTTCGTAAAATTCCTTAAAAATTAAAAATAGCAAATTGGACCTGTTGAGTTGAGATTGTTAAAAACGTGTTATATAAGAGGTTATATAGAATTTAATTTATAATATTTGACTTTAAAATTGAATGTTATAGCCTTCATATGATCCTATATCACTAGGAAAATTAATGCAATATTCACATATGGTTTAAAAGTTGCTATATTTCGATTCTCAAAGTATATCATGAATCACTAGAAAAATTAATGCTATAATCACATTTTTAAAAGTTGCTATATTTCGATTCTAACAGTACATTGTTTGTACAAATCGGAAAGTTTTTGCAATTGACATATAAGCTAAATTTTACTCCATACACCAACATACACCAATTTTAGCTATAATATCATAATCAAAATTTCGAAATTATGGATTATATCAAATCAAATACTTAGTTTTAAACGTGTATGTGTATATTATCAAACGTTTGATTTATATTTCAGTACTTTACACTATCAATATTACATGAATTCATATCAATTACGATATTGAATACAGCAGCAATGCATGCAGCAACTCAAAATACCTAGCACATTAAGCGATTATAATATTTGCATATAATGCACCAACACGAACTTACCAAAATTGACTTTATGGTATTATGTGTGTTTATCATAGCGTCCGGTTTCAAGTTATGGCAACGCGCTTTTGCAAAGTTAAGTCCTCGCTAAACCGTATCTGTCAACCCGGAATAAACTCGGAAACTAATTGTAATAGTTCTGGGAAAGTTCCGTAAAGCGAACGGACAGGCAGGACTATAAAAGTCGACTTTGAATAGGTAAAGCCACAACGGTTCAGTTTTTATAACAATTTAACGCCGGCGGAATTTCGAAAAAAATTGTTTTACGTTCAACAAACTTTCCTTTGTAGTTATTAGCACGTAAGGTGGTAAGTATGTTAGCAAATAATTAGTTTAAAATTTAACTAACTTAGAGTAAAATTATTGAATTATAGTAGCTTTAATTTATTGCCATTTTTCATAATTTAAAATAGATTAAATATAAGTTACTTTTAAAGATTTCAACTGGTGGTGCATGGAATTGTTTCTTTAAACTTCGCGCTGAGTAATTATTTCAAAATCGAAATATCAAAGCGCGTATGCGCCGCGTCGCAGTCTATCGGTTAAAAGTTGGTACGAAACCTATAAAAATGTAAACAAAATTTATACTTATTATTAAAATCTTTATAAAGTATCTGATAATTTGATGTGCATATATGTTTAATGATCATTTTTGACCGCTAAATGGCATGGTATTTACTATATGCAAAAACAAAATAAATATTAAAACTTAAAACAAATTGCTGGAACTTCCCGTACCGTAACGAAATGTTCGAGGAATATTAATTTTTTTCAAATAGATCATTATAAATATTGTAACATTGTCTAATATTTATAAGAATAATATAAACTGAATTGCAAAGTTAAAATTAAAATTAAAATCTGAATTATTGTCGATAATTCAGAAACTATTATGCCTTTGCCTAAAATTATCTACCTCTTATCCCAATCATTACAAATTGAATGTTTTTCAGATTTGTATTTTCTGCACTTTTTGCTCCGTATCTCCGTAACGGCTGGACCTGCCTTCGTCAAAAACTAATCAGCACATTACCTATCAATAGGAATCGAATATTTTTAAACTATTCAAATCGATTAATCCGTGAGCGTGAAAACGTGGATGAAAAAATGCGGACATACAAAGCACATATTCATTTATTTTAGTGATGTGCCAAGTCGAATCAAGTGATTCGAATCATTCGAATCAAGCCTTTAACGACTTGATTCGAATCAGATTTTACTTGATTCGAATCAACTCGTATCAAGCCGCGAAATATTTACTGTGATAAAACATGTGTGAACACAAATTTTCATAAACATAAAAAAAATGTTTTAATTTAATTCAATATTATAATAATATAAATAATATTAATAATAAATATAAAAAATAATAATAATAAATATGAAAAATAAATCTTGAAATAAATCATGCGAGTCACCCGCCTTTAATACGCTTAAATGTATCACCCGACTCCAATTTATATGACTTTAACCGCATTCAAGTCGATATGAATTGATTCGAGTTCCTATGACTCAAACCGACTTATCCCGACTTCAAGTCGTTATGAATTAATTCGAGTTCCTATGACTCAAACCGACTTATCCCGACTTCAAGTCGTTATGAATTAATTCGAGTTCCTATGACTCAAACCGACTTATCCCGACTTCAAGTCGATATGAATTGATTCGAGTTCCTATGACTCAAACCGACTTATCCCGACTTCAAGTCGGTATGAATTTATCCGAGTTAATACTCAAACTGAATCATACCGACTTGAGTTCGAAACATGTGTCCGTGTTTAGCGTATCGACTTATGGAGATGCAGTGCGTATGGGTCTTGAGTGTTTGTTTATTTTTGACTAAGCGCTGAGAGCAAATTTGTTCATGAAATATCAAAAACTCATTTAGATAATAAATACGCGATTTAGATTTTAATTATTATCAAAATAAACTACACAACGAGTTTTATACACACACAAAATTATTATATTTTAATTATGCAAGTAATGGCAAATTCACACAAATGAAATAATATCAATCTTTACAGTAGTGGATTGAATTTTAAGTCATTCGTAAGACGTTAGATTCAGCTCCCTGTTTAGATTAGATCTAAACAATCAATAATATACACATGCATTCGTTCAACGTAAGATTAAGAATATTGTTTTATATGCGTTAGTGATAGAGAAGTGTTTGGTTATATTTTACTGTAAATTCACTTGAAAGATTAGTTATATTTGTAGCTAGTTTATTATTATATATATAGTATAAATGTATTCATCTCTGCACTTTTTGGAATTAATTGCTTACTAAATTAATTATTTCACTTATAAAATTATTAAAATGATATTATTTCTTCTCTTAAATTATAATTGTTCATATATGAACTTGATTCGAATTGATTCGAATCATGATTCGAATCAGGTTTTTTTCTGATTCGAATCACTCGAATCAGGAAATTTTCGAGTCGGCACATCACTAATTTATTTCAACTTATATATAAAAATCATGTCTTCTCGAGTCTTCAATACAAAGCATACACACCCGCACACGCACACACACATCAATTTTTTCAAAACGTAAATTTATGCAAAAATTTTCATTTTCGATTTTCAGCCCATTACTATAACTACCTTATGGAAAGTTAATAAGATACTATAAGCAAATAAAAATAGGATTTTGCCAATGCAGAGAAGAGGATACTACTGATCAGCGAACTTTAGAAGATATTGGTAAAATACTAGATTTGACTAACACTACGGTGTAATACTAACAAAAACTTCCAAAAAAGTTTCGAAATAAAGCTTTGGAGAATATAGAATGGGCTGACAAGTAACAAATGAGGAAGCACTACGAGTTAGAAGAAGAGATTACTGCTATGGATTACAAAAAGAAAATAGGATTGGATTCATATTGAGAAAAGAGAAAATTTACTGATATAAAATAAGAAATTGTAAGGACTAGAAAAAAGAATTATGCAGTTGATCTACCTCCTGCCAAAAAAAAAAGAAAAATGCAAGTGAGTGGTAACTAAGAGATAAGAAGCAGATTTTTAAAATTGTTATGCAAAGATTACATATATAAAAGATTTACTCTCAGATGTGGTAAAGGGGGTAAATATGAAATTCACGCCAATCAACATATTTTGTTACCAGCGGTAGTTCTCAACATATTTTGGTGGCAGCAGTGGATATCTATTATATAAAAATAAGTCGGGTTTTCCTTCCAGACGATATAACTCCAGAACGCACGAACCGATTTTGACGATTTTACATTCGTTGGAAAAGTCTCAGGTTTCGTGAGGTTTATAGCAAAGAAAATTGAACAAAGATTTCAACAGAAAAACGGAAAACACTTTTTCTTTATTCACATACAGCGTCATCTCTGATACTTAGCATGCACTATAAACTAATATTTTTTGTTTAACTGCTACTCCTTTGTTTGACAGCTACTCATTGTTCTCTGCTCAGTTAATTTCATGTGATAAACCGGCATTGTGTTCACTGTAAAATTGTACAAAAAAGTAAAAAAAAAGTTATTCGTTTTCTAACATTTCAATTAGATCAAATCAATCACGTGTATTGTGCAAATTTTTATTCAATTTCAACAGCAGGCAATTTTTTTCTTCATCTTTTAATCACCAAACAAAATGTTACATAAAATGGAACCATCTGGTGGTGAAACGGAGTTCGCCCGGTTTGCTAGTATATATATATATATATATATATATATATATATTGAATGGTAGAGTCTTGGATTTGTGTATATTTTGTAGAGTTTCGAACAAGAATCCAAAAATAATACAAAATAAAAAAACAAAAAAGTTTTTAAAAAAACAATTTCTTTATTTATTTAATTATTTGTTTATTGTCGACGTTTCGGAACTAGGTACGTTCCATCTTCAGGACATCTGTCAAGAAACATGATCTTGATGAGATTTTTGCAAACAATATGTTTAGAAAAGAAAATAGATTTTTCTTAAATAATGATTGAATTGTAAAATATAATAATGTACAGCAATATGATAATATGTTCAAAATAAAAATGATAAAAATAAATGAGTGGATTATCAAAACAGGATATTAAACATAATAGAAAATTTTTTTTGAAAGTTATGGAAATTTTTTAAGAAAAGGTTAATGACAAAGTTGAATTAATTACCCTGTATGTTTGAATATTTGTTAGCACTTTTTCACTAAACAAGCTTTTTTAACAAAAATGATTTTGTGATTAATTTTCCGCCGAATAATTAGATTTTTGTAAAATCAAAATTACTAAAAAAACTTTGTCTTTTTTTAAAATTATTATTTGAAACACACATAATATTGTTCTCTGGATGTTGTTCGATTGGTTTACGAAAATTAACTAAATGAAACTGGTGTGCCCTTTGTAACACGTGTAAACACTTGAACGAGAGATGTGAGATTGTATGTGTGTGTTTTTATAGTCAGGGTGTGAATACTAAATTGTTGGTCTTAAAAGGAAGTCGATATTAATTGTTTGTCAAAAAGTGTAAAAAATTTAAATATGAATCATGTAATAGGTTGTGATCTGATCTAATGTTGACACTGTTAGAAACGTTTATGAGGATGAGACAACTCTCTCCGCGAATAACCTTCTAAAGATGCAACTTTCGTGATATAAAATCTTTGGAGTGAAATTAAATGAATGGGCGTTTTCTATAGAGTGTTGTACTAGGGTACTTTTGAAATTTTTTTGTTTATGGTGGACCACACTTAGTTCATGTTGTCTCATTCTCTTCTGTGTACATATTGGGAGGTTTGTCCAATATATTGAAAAGCACAGTCATTACAAGAAACAAATATACTACTTAGTATTGAGATTGGATGGGGTGGGGGATTTAATGTTCGTAAGAATTGGTTGAAGGAGTGTAAGATGAGCCTGATACTAAATGTTTTCTCCTGTTTTGATAATCCACTCATTATTTTTATCATCATTTTTATTTGACATATTATCATATTTCTGTAACATTATTATATTTTTTACAATTCAATTCATTATTTTAGAAAAATCTATTTTCTTTTCCTAAACATATTGTTTGCAAAATCTCATCAAGATCATGTTTCTTGACAGATGTCCTGAAGATGGAATACCTAGTTCCGAAACGTCGACAATAAACAAATAATTAAATAAAGAAATTGTTTTTTAAAAAACTTTTCTGTTTTTTATTTTGTATTATTTTTAGATTTCTTGTTCGAAACTCTACAAAATATATAATATATATATATATATATATATATAATATATATTATAACATTGACAATTTCAGTAAATTACATATACCTACCTTACATGCATCTGGTGAAAACGTATACCTAGAAATGTGTGGATGAAACTATCTTATTTAATGTATCGCGTAGTGCAGTTCCAGGAACTTGTGCGGTGCCACTAGTGTAAATTTACATAATACGCAGGGAACACAATTCATAAATTACAACCGCGCCAACTAGGCAGCGTAATGTATTCCAAATATAAGTGAAAAAGTTATGATAATTTAATGAATTAAACTCAAAATGCTGTATTTCAGAGGAGCAACTCACTTGTTTTAAATAATAAATAGTTTCTGGAGTACCTTTGCGTTCAAAACCATGGAATATAATTCAGTTATTAAAGTTTCTTATAGGAAATATTGCTATTTGAAATTTGTTAAATACCTACTTTAAAAATAAAATATAATTATAGTGTGCTACTTACTAAAGAAACAGATTATGATAGTTCAGTTCTTGGAGAAAATACAACATATACATGTATATGTATTGTATTTCATTTTTCATTTTTCCATTTTTGACACCAGCTTTAATTTTTTAACTTAAAAAGGAGAAGTGTACGTTTTCGTAAAATATGCGAATGCAAATTTTATGACATTTCAAGTCAATCTGAATTGTTTAGAACCAAAATTGAAAAAATGCACGTCTATGTATGTGTTTTTCTCAAAAAAGCTGTACTAATTGCAAAAATTTAAAAGCCATTTTTGAAACTCGATGAAGACAATTTTAATAAAACTTAATATGGGCTAAAATTAATAGTCTAACCAAACATTATGAAATATTATGAACCTACAACAATTCATTCATGTTTGAACTAGTAGGACATACAAACGCGTGCTCGTGTAATAAATTAATACAACTACAAACATTCTTAATTAAAGACATTTTAGCGATAATTGAACGTTTAAAAGACATAACCACATGAAAAATTATCTGAATAGTTAAATCTCAATGTTCACTTTGAACCATAATTGAGAACTATGATCAAGTAAAAATGTAATATCTTACTGCTTGATACCAAGCTGATCAAGGTTGGGATTAGAGACCGTCAGTCTACGATTATTACCCTTGAAGCTCGACTATATTTTATATCAACATGATTCATATTAAAATCTTACACAAGGCTGTAAAGTGAGGGTAAGTTGGAAATAATTTATCGAATGTTTTAAACAATTACAATGGGAATTGCTACAGTATCACAATTAAAAAGGGCGACTGTTATGTTATCATATAATAGCAATCTGTAGTAAATAAAATATAAATCTCAGTTTATCAGGGCTATAATTAGATTGCTCATTATAAAACCTATAAATAAGCATTGTTTACAATAGCTTATGGAATACCTAGTTCTGATTGCTGTTCCAAGAATTTACAAAAAAATAAAACTCCTCAATAACAAGTATTCAAATGATGATGTACTTCAAAACAATGAAATATAGGCTTTGCCTTTGTACACACATAACACGATAAAGTATAAAGAGTCCTATATATCTCGTGTTTTATTTTTAAGATTCCCATCTTTTTTCTTTTCCGGTTTTTTTGTTCAGTCATCCATTTCAGGTGATCAGTGAAAATCTTACGGAATTAAGTTCGCTTCGGCATCATGGGCTTAGCGATACCCACTCGGATGAACTCAACATAATTCGTGAGCTCTCACGGGCCTATCTCCTACGTTTCACTTTGTAGTCGGTTGTCAAGCAGTAGTGACAACGGCTTCACTTGGAAATGTATATAGCAATATATTTCCAAGTGAAAATAGCTTTGCTCCGAAATTGCTGCATCAATAAAATATTTGCCGTAATACAGAATTTGTAATAATAATTCAACACAGAATTACAATTGTTTGGATTATTATCTGTGAACCGACTAATATTTAGCACAATAGCATATGCTGATTTTTTGGGATTGGGAAAAGAAATGAGTTTCAAACATAATGAACGGATTGCTCAAGCAAACATCAGCATACTGCTTCTCTATTTCAATGGTACCAAAACATCGCATTTTAAGGAAGATAAACAAATATAGAGAAGCATTTTTTTTTCTTGGAATCTTTGCCATATATTAAAGCTACACATTATAGAATACATAATATTGTACTAATTGGTATGAGCCAATCTCCAATTCAATTAGGGGAATATATTTTAAGTTGAATATAAATTTCACGAATAAGAATACTAAAAATTAAGAAATTACGCAACGAAAGACAAATTCTCAAGTACATCCAACTACAATGTTGCTTCGAGCTGCAAATTATAGAAAGTTATAGACAATTTTTTTTTGTTTTTTGTCTCATCCTGTTGTCAAGCAGTAGTGACAACGGCTTTCACTTGGAAATGTATATAGCAATATATTTCCAAGTGAAAATAGCTTTGCTCCGAAATTGCTGCATCAATAAATATTTGCCGTAATACAGAATTTGTAATAATAATTCAACACAGAATTACAATTGTTTGGATTATTATCTGTGAAACCGACTAATATTTAGCACAATAGCTTATAGGACTCCCAAGTTCTGATTGCTGTTCAAAAATAGTAAAAAAACATCCAATTTTAAGGTATACTATTATTAAGCTTGTAATTGCTAGAACTATGATTGAATCTATTATTTTCTTCAATATTTTGTATATTCTTCATTAACTTTGAGTAAAAAAATTCCCAACCACAATTCTAATATTGCATGCTGTTATTGTTCATTTCTTTTGACGTTATAAGTGTGTACAAAACATATTTCGTGCGGCTTTTGTTATGCTGATTTACTAAAAGAAATATTCATTTCATTTGTGTGTTACAAAGTAATGCAAAAATCATATCAATAAAAATATAACAGAAAAAATACATAGATATTTTTGCGTTCTAGATTTCAGATTGACAAAATTTAGGAGCTACATGACAGATTTATTTATGAAGTAGATAAAAATCTACAAAGTGAAATAGAATCAAGGGTTATTTATCCATGTGTTAAAAGTAGATGTATCAAATCTCTTCTAAACCTTTATTCCAATTATTATTCTAACATACAATATTACTAAAATATAAACGAAAAAGATAGGAACAAAGAATACCATAGTTATAAGAGGCACAATTGCATATTTTTTGTATTAAACACTCTCAATTAACGTCTATTCCCTATTGTATATTACATTATATTCCCTATTGTATTGCACATCTATTTCCTATAAATTAACATCTATCCCCTAATTGTGCTATGGTACAGGATTAATTTTGTAATTATTATCAGAAATGAGATTATGAACCTGATAGAAGCATATCCCTTTAATGTAATATGCCCAAAACGAAAATTATTATAACTATCTAAAAAAAAACTCATCGCCTGAAAGTTCTTTTCCCAACTTCATCTAATATTGTACTCTTATTCAGACTAACGATATAGAAATTTCTTAATTATTCTCTTGAGTTCAAAAAATCAGTTTAATCAACTCGTAAAAACTTATAGTTGTCTCAATGTTTAAGAAGTTTCCTTTCTGCCGAGCTGCTAAAAGGAAGCATTAAGCAGTCGTCCTTGCAAAGAAAGCCCGAATGACATTTGCATTTGTGAGCAAATGAATGAGGAATCTGAATTGGAGAGAATATAAAATTTAAAGCTGGATGCGTATTTAAAAGACAACTGTGTCAGCTGCTCGTTCGAGAAATAACTAGAGAATATTAACAGGAGCTGACGTTTACTTCAAAAATTTACTATTCATTCAAATTATCACACAAGGCGTTTCTAGTTAAGATGTAGTATTATTATGTTGAATTCATGGAATGTTGCTTTATGTTGCCAATAACAATTAATAAAAATTGCATAAATTTAAATTACCAACGTCTATGTTTACGTCTATGTCTATGCAATGTGGCATTATGGTGGCATTATATCGCCAATAATTATTATTAGAAATTACATATATTTAATTTACTCTTAGATATTGATTAATATATTCTTTAGATTCATTTGCATATATGTAGCTTCTGTTACTGACAATAAATAAATATTTGGCACCTACATTTCTTATTTCGCAACTTCAATTATTATAATTAAACCACTTCTTAGAGGTCTATAATATTTTAAGGAATTTGGTTTGACTGTTAACTCAATCACCAAGCGGAGTTTCATCAAAATCCCAGCAGAGTAAACCTGAGGTTCGTCTTGTTGATATCAAGCCTACATGACTATCCGTTAGCTCAAAAAAGAGAAGAAAAAATGTATAAAACTGAATTTTTACTATATCATACATTTTTTTTATTAATTTGTAAAATGGCTACAAATGTACAAAACCAAAGCTTGGCCAGACACTTTTGTAATCGGCAGAAGTAATGAGACAAGTCACTTGTAGTTAAAGCATCAGTACATGTATTGCAAAATAAATAATCGTTTTATTCACTTTTTATGGTGACGGACGGGATAACCCTTACTTGCAGTCCGCTAATTACAAAACTTGATCTCCATCAACTGCAAAACAGTTGGGCGTCTTTCAAAAATACCTGGCAATAATAATAGAAATTTATAGGAAAAAAAAATGATCAGAATAATAAATTTTTCCGAAGCATCTTTTTATTGCGATTTTGTGCTACTAAAAGTTTTATGAATAATATTTTTTAAAAAAACAAAACCTAAAATAGTTATGGAACAATGCTCTTAAATAGATCTTCCGGAGTCCTTCTATAAAGGAATCAGCTCGTAGTCTGAAAACAAGTAAAGCTTTCAAGAATTAAATAAACAAAAGGCGAAGTACAACGGCTAAGTGATGTAATGCATCTTTCGCTGAGGGAATGCTAATGAATATACTTGCATTAGGTAACAGAATAGTTCATGGCGTAGTACTGAATACTCTACTAAGAATTATGTAGATAGTAACTGAATACTGAACAGGTTGGAATTGCAATAAAATTTGGGCTTGAGTTGGGTGAAACGATGTATGCGAGAATATCACGAAAACTCTACTAATTTATCTTCTTATTAAGTTATCTAGTGGACCGTTTGGTGATTAAAAGGGAAAACTTAAACCTGACTAAATATAAATTCATCTTTTACGTTATTATACAGTATCAAGTGTGCAGTTTTTCATTTCTGCACAAAAGATTTAAGTAAATATATGCTAAATTGTTACGATTAAAACAGATAATGCAATTAAAGATTTTGTTTCAAATCTAGTTCGATTTTGAGCTATGACACGTAAAAATTTTAGAAATCAACTAAATAAGGAAACTTGCGAGAATAATACTGAATACAAGAAGAAGTTAAAGCATTCATATCAACCAAACAAATTTTTGTTGAAAATTTTAAAAAAATTAACTGATATTTATAACTGAGTAATTTTAAATTCCAATCTGCACGCTTTTTGTAGAATTTCTGTTTACAATTTTATATTGTTACAGGGTTTAACTAATTTATATTGGGCAGGGCGGAGCTCGAGGGTCCAATTTTCACCAGCAGAGTTGGAATAACTATTCATTTAATGCATTTCTTGTGAAATAGATTTTTTACCACAATTTACATTTTATTTACTACTTTTTATTTTTACACCTTTGACAGGGTAAAGATTCAATTGGTCCCTCTATCCACTCTTTTACCTTATATTACTTCTTTATTCACAATTTTTATTACAACTTTGACAGGGTCAATAAGTCCCTCTTACCCCACCCGCGTGGTGGCTTTCATAAAGGTTATTTAATAAAACTGAATTTAATCTAAAATTAACAATACATCTATTAAAACAATTAAATAACGTATTTAATTTAACGTAACGTAACGTACTTAAAATATATATGAAGGTCTCGCAAACTAAACAATGGTGCTCACAACCCAACAACCTAACATAAATAGAAAATACTTTTGTTATGGATTTTTAAACATTGCCGTTTTTCTCCTGACAATGACACCGTAGAAATCAAAGTGATGGCTGGTAGTACATCTTTTGTCCTCTACTTTCAAATATTGTTGTTAAAACATTCCTAACTTTATTTGTTTTTGAGATATCGGCGGTAAACCCTTGCCTTTCTGCCCTGTTCTACTCTATACATATTTCAGTCAATTATTCATAATTGGAATGAATATATTTTACTTGATACTAAGTTGGTATCAGTTCGTATCACTAACTGTTGATTAAATACTCAACTAATTTTAATTTCTAACTGATTACAATATACTTCCAAATAAACAATTTATGTGTACTACGTTATTAACAAATTATGTATATTAATGAACTACATGTACAAGCTTAATATATATTTTTTCAAATTCAGACACTAATAAACATTTAACATTGTTCATTAATATTTTATTTGAACATTATGTAGATCTCGAACCAACATTAATAATTATGACTAAATCAACAAAACAGCCCTGGTAACCCCATAAGCAGTTATTATATCATAGTCGTTATGCAAAAAATACATCGAAGAACTCGCCAACTGTTACCGTAATCTCATTACCGAAATTTTCTCCCGGTTCGAAACGATAAGTACAACCATTTTCATAATTACGGCTTATGATCACCGCCTATTAAAATTAGTTGCTCGAAACTTTTTGAAACTCTGTGATAGAATTTGCATACCGTACATGAAACTCTGCGTACATACCTACGTAAAGATAAAGTTTTCTCAAATAATCTTACTTTTAGAAAAATAATAGAGTTCATAAGAGTTAGTTTTATAATTAGTAATCGTTTAATATATTATTGAGGTTACTTCATGATAGCATATTAAAAATTAGTAGATACTGAATAAATATCGGTCTGACATTTGAAAAGTTATGTTAATATTTTACAATATATAGTACAAACTCCTAGAATAGTTATGTATATTCATTCATAAATGTGTTGGTTAGCTGTTTTAAAAAAAATGTCACCTAGTCCTTTTTACCCTATAAGCGGGCTAAAATGAGACAGCCAGGAGGCAAACAGGTCCAATGTCTTATTTAAAATTTTAAAGAGATTTTACGAAATAATAGCTACAATATTCAACCGATGCTAAATATAAATTTCATGTATACATTTTTTTACAGAACACTGTATTTAATCCTGATCTGGCATTTTGTCACAGATATTCATCAGCAAAGTTCTTATAACTATTTATTTAAATTATTAACTTCCCGCAGGGTAAGTTATTGTAATCGCCCAAAAATCGAAATTTTTACATTTCTTCACGTTTTGAAGGTTTCTGAACATTTTGGCATACCTCAGAAAAAATGGATGTGTGTTTGTATGTATGTATAGATACAATTTTTCGGCCACGTTTCGGCCACGTTTCGGCCGCACGGATTAACCGATTTGAATGGTTCAAAAAACATTCGATTCTTATTGATAGGGAGATGTGCTGATTAGTTTTTGGCAAAGGCCCAGCCATTTCGGAGATACGGAGCAGAGAATGCAGAAAATAGAAATCGAGTTTTTGAGACATCGGAGCATCGGAATTAAATGATCCAAAAAACATTCAATTATGTATTATGCACCTTATATAATTTAATAAGTTCCATAATTTATTTTGATCTCACTAATTTTATAAAGTCATCTTTGTTTCTATTTTCGCCCATAAAAATAAGCCTACTAAAATAAATTTCATGTTCTTTTCCCACAAAGCGTTAACCTATCCTAAATAATAATATATATCACAATGATGGTTCCGTAACAATAAGTAATAGAAATAGTGTTTTATGTGTAAAACCCATCACAATGAACGTTATCCTTATACTCGTACATTATAATACAATTCAGGGGGATTGTGAATTTATTGTGCGCTCGCGTTTTCTCTTGCTTCTGGTCTGATTCAAGTTATATATAACAATACTCCAATAATTATATTTTATTGAATGCTACGGTAAGGAAAAGAGTAATGGTACATTTCTAGTAATCATAAGAACTTCTTGTTGTAATAATATGTATTGTGTTCCGAACACATCTGAAATAAAAATGTTATTTGCAGTAAATTAAATGAAATGATAAAAAGGACGATGTTTTTTTGCAAATAGATAAAATAAGTAAGAAACTTCATTAAGGATTTATCAAAGTTAGCATTAATATTAGAAGTAATTTAAAAAAAAAAGTGCATGTAAGGTTCACACGCGATTGAAGTAAAACTGAAGTGAATTTGCTACTGTACAAAATGGCATTTAAATAAAAATGAATACATCATTATAACAATTTTGAATAATGTTTATTAGTAATATGGTAACACTCGTAATGCACACATTTATATAATGATAAATTATGAATTATATATTTATAATAGCATTAAAAATATGTATAATATTTAAAAACAATAATGCCATTAAAGTCATACTTCAGTCATTTTTCATTGAATCAAGATTTGTACTACGATGTAACTTTAAAATGTTTATTTATCTATGCCAATTTCCTTGTTGATATCGGTACGCATTCAACGTTGATGCCGGTACGCATACAACGACAGATCGCTATTCACATACACGACCACTAATCACAATCGACCCATATAGAAATGATCTCATCGAGAGCGAATGACGAATCATTGGCACTCTTCTCGGCCGTAACGCACTTCCGTTGCATTTGTATGGATTTACACCCAAGTCGCGCCTAAAGAAGTTTTACTTCAAAATATATTTTCGAGCATGCATTGTATTTCATCTCTTTACAGAAAATTATTTACAGAATAAACTGTTAACTATTAAAACACAACCCATCCATTAATCTTGTAAAAGTTGATCAATTTAAATTCATCAACTTTTATATTAATATTACAAGAAAGACGTTGAAAATGCAAAATAAGGCATAAGAAAGATTTTTACAAGCAAATTGGGCTTTTTTATTCCATACTCCTAACTTTCCTGAAGGATTTAATTACTGCACAAAACATCCATATAAAATCATTAATAAGTTAATTAATGCACCTTTCGATTTGTCTTTGTGTATTTAGTCGATATACATGGAATTGACGTCTTTTAAATAATTTTCAAGTTTACACTTATAAATTAAGCATCAGATAAAATATAAATAAATAGGCTTACTAGAACCAGCAATCTTATAAATCACACTTACTACGTAAGCGACTGTCTACGTGACGGCAAAAGGCGAAAAGCTCGCGACATATTTTCGATAAAATTGCGTGACATACATAATCTCGTCACGTTTCGCTTAATGAAAACTTATATAATCGCGTCTTACATATAATACGACCGCATAGCATTGTGGTATTATGCCCTTCTTCCGAACAAAACGGAATATGGTATATGGTTTTTGCCGCCGAATGCGTTATTACAATCCGTAACTAATGAACCGCAAACTTAGCTTGCCGAGATTTGCCGCAAGAGCAAACAGGCTGCATTATGCTTCGGGGATAAATGCGACTATATATAATTCTATCTAACTATTCTGTTGATCAATTAATTAATTGAGAATCAATTAATAAATTAATTATCATGTGGGTATAATTGTACGAATTCAGAAATTGTACAAAATTATAATTAATTGCGATTAAGTGAAATAATATAATTATAACTAATGAATTAAAATTATTATGGTATAAGAATATTTAACAATTTAAAGTAGCATGTATGTAGATCTAGATCACTTGTAGAATTTAGGCGTGGTTGATTTCTTACAAGAACTACTCTTAGGAATTCGAATGAATTCGCAAAGAAAAAGGATAAATATGTTGCAACAAGTGTAGGCCATGTTTTACGATGAGTTGGCTTTGAAAAAATGGATTGTAAATTTCAACATTGGCAACCCCGAAAAAACGCAAATCCCAATAAACAGTGACCAAGAATCACAAGATGTGATAATACAAGTTGGTCATGTATTGCAAGTTGGCTTTGGAAAGATTAATTGTAATTTTCCACATTGGTGATCCAGTACGAAAAAATGTAAATTGCATTAGACGAGGACCAAGAATCACGAAATGTGCCAACACGAGCCATGAATTAAGAGCTTTTTTTGGTTTATTGTTCATAGCAAACTATACACACAGTACATTCAGCTACTTCACAGGTATATTTTATTTGACAGCGTGAGAAGGATCTCTGCGATAGCAACTTCTCAGAAATTATGTATTTTGATGTAGTAAATCATTGCAGATTCTTTTTTTGAGACGCTTTGGTGGTAAAGCAGGTCGCATGCTAATTAGTTTGGATGACGACTTAGACGAGCTTTGTATCTGGAGCAGTAATGATTAATTTCTTCTTCTACAATGGGAATTCTGAGATCTTGTTGTATTAATCAGTTTGGGACACATTTTGTAGCATTCACAATTTCTTTCAAAATTTTGTTCTGGAACCTCTGTAGAATTGTTATGTTTGATTTACTGCTCGCACCCTATAGTTGTAGTCCGTAGGACCATATTGGTTTAATAATTGTTTTGTATATTAGGAGTTTATTTTCTATTGAGACTTGTGATTTCCATCCCATTAACCAATTAAGTTGCCTACGTGTTAGTTCGAGCTGCTGGCGCTTCGTATGAAGAGAAGCAAATTGTGACCAAGAATCACAAGCTGTGGTAACACGTGTTGGCCATGCATTCAGACTTGGCGTTGGAGGAATTGATTATTATAAATTTACACATTGGTGACGCCGTACGAAAAAACACAAATGACAATAAACGGCGACCAAGAATCACGAAATTTGCCAACACAAGTTAGTCATGAATTATCAGTTGGCTCTGGTGAGATAAATTATAAATTTCTACATTGGTGACGCCGTACGAAAAAACGCAAATTGCATTAGATGACGACCAAGAATCACGAGATGTGCCAACACGAGTTGTTCATAAATTATCAGTTGGCTTTGCAGAGATGAATAATAAATTTCGATATTGGTGACCCCGTACTAAGAAAAGCAAATTGTAATAAACTTTGACCAAGAATCACAAGATGTGGTAACACAAGTTGGCCAAGAATTCAGAGTTGGCTCTGGTGAGCTGAATTACAATAAACGCAAATAATTCGCAAATTGCAATAAACGCTGATCAAGAATCATGAAATGTGGCAGCACCAGTTGGCCATGAATCAAGAGTTGACTTTGGAAATATTAATTATAAATTTCCACATTGGTGACCCCGTATGAAAAGCAAATTGCAGTAAACGGGGCCGGAAAATCACTAGATGTGGTAATACGATTTGGCCAGGAATTACGAGTTGGCTTTGGAGAGATGGATTATACATTTTCACAAATCAATAAATTTAATAAAACTTAATAAAATTTTACTATTATTATAAAATACTGATCATATATATCTAATTTTGAATCAGCAATGCCTGGAAAAAACTATTTTCACTTGAAAACATACACTTGATCCATATTTTAAAGTGAAAATGATTATCAATTCTGCAATGATTACGATAGTAATGTGATGAAAATAAATGAATATAAAAACGAGCAATTTATATTTGTTTTCTACAAGTATATCCTAAACAATTGCTTGCAGAAAATTATCCTAGCACCATCCGCTTCGTTATTTCTTGTACGTATTAGTTAGGATGAAACGTCGCGCATGTACGAATTATCTGCAGATAATTCTCGCTCGCCTCCATTGTCTGGTTCTCTAGAATGACGTCGTAAATAATAGCGAATGAATTTATCTCGAACGAATTTGAATAAAAAGATTGTTTCGAACGCTTGCGGGAACCCAGATTCAGTAAAATGTACTGTTTACTCGAAAATTATAATGTACTATTTGTAGCAACTTCATTCATTTATATGGGAGAGTCCATGATCGGTAATATAGTTTTTGGGCAATTCACAAAATGTTATATACTAGTTTCTCTACATTATATAGCAAAATTAGCTCGTGAAGCAATATTGCCAATAATAATTAATAATCATTTTTTTATATCTATAATGATTATAATTAGTCAATTGCGTATAAATCTTAAACTAATATATAAAGAAGAAAAAAAAGGATTTTCAATATATATTGTAGTGATTGCTTTAACGTGTTTGGGTATTCAAATAGTGAAATAGATATAAAAAAGTTATTGTGTTAATTAACAGGCCAGTCTATTCTAACCACATGATATTTCATAGTGTTTCAAACCATTAATATGTTTCAATGGTCAGGAATTGTCAACGAACTTTGCTGATGTCAAATTTCAACATTTTATTTGATGATTTATGTTTTATATATTATTAAACATGTATATTTAAATATTATAAATTTTAGTAATAAGTAGTATGTCATAGCTGAATATTCCAACAATTTTACAAAAATTTAATTAACTTTGTTGGATTCTAAGGACGGCGAGCATGGACAAAAACTTGTGCTTGAGATCTATATTTCTATAAAATCAAAAACTATTATAATTAATGTTTATTAATAAACTTCACGCATAAAAAGTTTGTTTTCTCCAGAAAATCCGATTGGCTTACTTTGTACTTAAAGTTAAAAAATATACTAAACGTTCATAAATCATATGTATTAGATATACAAAAACATGTACAGAACATTTATTTCATCTTTTTTTTGTATTTATTACCGAAAATGTAAATGTAAAACATATCGAAGTAAAGCATTCCAATTAAAATTACCCATTGATATTTTTGGACAAAGAGAAATCATAATTAAATCCATATATTTTTAATATTTGTTCAATATTACGTACTCTAGTTCACTTGTAATAGCACCGTTTCAATTTGTATTGTTGCAATTTTCTAAAATCAATGGTAACAATACAAATAAAACTTTTGAAAACTTTTGACATATGTCCATACTATACAATTTCCTGATTCCTCTTTCCATAAATCTTGCCTACCTTTTACATCCATGGAAAGCAAGCTACGACATCTATAGCTTGTGACAATATTTATTTGTTATACAAAAGTTTTGAAATATATAAGCCATGGTAACCTAGAACTGCATTTTACCTCAAAACTTCATTCTATTTACAACATTATTGTAATCATTACAAATTAGATTATAAAGCCAATTAGAGTAAAGAAGTAATAATATATCGCCAAAATAAACAATACTCTATATTTAGTATATACAGATCACACTGAAACAAAGCTTGTTTTTCAACTTCAATTTCAACTTTTGCAATCAATAAAGTTATTGAGATGATTTGGAAGAAGCTCAAAAAATACACGTGCATCTACGAGCAAATTGATACCAAAGAAGAATTTTGCAAACGCTTAATATTATCATGTTTATTTTGATCTCAACGTGCACCTACTTCCGCATAAAATTTTCAATATTCAATTCCACAAACAAGAAATTTTTATGTCATATTATATTATCCATAAGGTAAGATGATCTACATCATATAATAATATATTTGTCCGTCATCCAAAGGACGGCAACACATTTCTCTCTATACATTGCCATCGAAGTTATCCTTCTACGACTTTGTTCAAGTTTCTTCGTAGTCATATTCAATTCAGTCCGATGTGTCTCGTACAAAGAGCGATCTCATATAACAACAAGGTTCAGGTAGCGAACGAGTAATCGGTCATCTGAGCACAATAACATTAGCATTTCTATCCCGCACGTACATCGGATAGTGACGGTGGAGATGGTGCATTGAATCTTGTCTACTGCACGAAGTTTATGTGTTTATTTATGAAAACAAAAACTAAATATAAACTTGTCTCTAGTTTATAGCTGTAAGTAGCGTTATACCTTAAGACAAATTGCTGAAACTTTCGGTATTGATAAATATTAAATGAACAAAATTAATGTTTCTCTTGAAAGTTTGAAAATTCTGGGACCGATTCTGCCGCATAACAGAAAAGTCATGTTTCGCTCCAACTTCCATACATTATGCTACTGAATCATACTGAATACTGTCAAAATGTCATGTATTTGTTGTGCATTCAGGCGTTTTATACATACTGCAAAGTCACTCGTATGTTATAAACCTGTGTCAGAAAGACCCTGTTATGTAAGATTGTTTTTTTATATTTGTGCGGTTTCTAGGTTAGGTTTTCTATCTGACAATCTGATAAATACGCCTGACTACACACAACATGGCTTTTGCAATTATTTAGTATGGAAAATTCTTCATAACATGGCCTTGCCATAAAATTTTTCTGTTATACGGCTGAATCGGTTCCTTAGAAATGACTATTTTTTTTTACTTTTCTGAATTTTAGTCTCAAACGATTCAGAATAAATGAAATATAGGGACAACGTAAAATTAGCGAATCGAATTTTCTACCAGAGCATAAATAAACTTCGAAAAGAAAAAAATATAAATGTTTTATTTTTTTATATATATCCAGGTGAGATAATACTTTGGTAGAATTCAGTATTCTTGAAAATTATGATTTTGTTGAAAATCTCTGTAATTTTTTAAATTCATTTCATTTGTAGAAACATTCAAATTTTCTGGCAATAATATAATCCTGTTTATCATGATAATAAGTCCACGAAATAAAAAAAAATTGTCGCTATTGCGTGAGCAACAAATATCTTCCAATGTACTTGTAATGCTAAACACAAATCTGAAGTCAAAATTCATGAGCCAAAGTGCAAAAAAGTAAGAAAAATGAAAAAATGACGAAGGCTCCAATCTATTAATTCTTCTGTATGATGATTCTTTTAATTTTTGTCGTTTTCTGGACCTTACCCCCCCTTCATCTTTGCATCTTTATTAGGAGAATCCAGCAACAATATGTATTCATATTTTTAAGTATCTGCGAATATGTTTACAGATTACCAAGAAGCTAAAGACAATTTGTAAATTTGCAGATTGCTATTAGATTCTTCAAAATGAAACTCAATAAAGATGAAAAATCATTGCAGAAATCTGTTTCCAAGTAATTTAAAGAGAAGAAGGCCAGAAAACGACAGAAATTATAAGATTTTAATCATTGCAGACGAATTTGTAGATCGGAAATTTTGCCGGTATTTTTTATTTTTCTCTGGTTTGTGCAGTTTGCGCCAAATTTTAACTTTAAATTTGTCTTCAACTTTGAAAAGTAACATTGTCGCACACCCAATACAGACAATTACTTTTATTTTGTTGGCCTGTGTAATTGAATGAGTTTTTTGTGTTCAAGATGAAACGAACTTAAACTCTCCGTCATGTAAATATTATTCTCTATACAAATACAAATAAATACAATACGATTAAAATACAATGCAATTACAAGTTACTCACAACTTGATGGAAGTAACATTTCATGATTTATGCAAATCGTGTACACTATAAGAAAATTATTAATGAATTTTTAAGGCTCATTGGTTTGTTTCTTCTGAGACAGAGACAGTACTCAAACTAAATTAGTCAATTTTAAAATAAGTAGTCTGCAAAAATTAGCATGTAGCTGATATTATTAATTATCTAAAAATATGCTATTGTAACTTAAGTTATACGGTCAATCACATTTTACTTTTTTATAGTAATTCTTTTTTGATTTAGTCTTCTTGAACGCTTTATCTTTCTTACTTCTAATTTTTATTCAATTACAAATCTCCAATTGTTATTCTACTTTTAATTTTAACTTATTTAAAATTTCAGCGTGTGAGTCGGGAACGCTACTGTGTGAACTATTCCCGCCATATGTGTGAGTTATTTTGGTGAAATAATCATCAATATTATATATAATAGTTTTCTATTTTGCTAGTTATTTCAACAAAATATACATCACGTACTATTTGAAACAAAGTATTTTTTAATACTGCAATTTGTTAATTCGTTATTAAGTAATATAATTGTTTTCTTTTTTTTGTTTTTGAGGTAAGATTAAATTTTGGCTTACATATACATACTTTTACCAAGCGTAATGTCAAACAATTCAGAATGACTTGAAACATCGAAAAAAAAGATATTTTTTCCTCCTAATAAGTATAATTTACTAAATTAACTTATTAAGTCGGTACAATAATTACTACCAGCTCTGCATTTTGACCTTACCATCCATAAATTGCTCTTAGATATAAATAAATTAATGCCCTGAAACAAAAACGAATGGATAAAAATAACTTTTTGTTTCCTTCATATATATAATATTGTATAGATATAAGTCTACTGCTCAGTAAGATTAACTCGCAATTGTAATTACAACACAATTACGAGTTCCACGTAACTTGGTGACATAACATTTCATGATTTATGCAAATCACGTAAACTAGAACAAGAAAATTATGAATAAATTTGTCATGCACGTTGTTCTGTCGGTTTTGAGTTAACAGCACAGGAAAATATATCTCATTTCAATGGCGGAAAGTTTTGACAGAATGGAGTCATGAGCACACTATGTAACTGTTGTAACTTTACAGGTAATTTCTATCTTGGTTGACGTCTTCTTATCCACCGAGCGATGACATGGCAAGGATGGGGATATATGGGATAGTGCTTGTACTGTTAACTTAAAATTAGTTTTTTTTTTAAATCTTAAGAAACTTGAATCATTCGAACACTATTTGAATTATACATATATAATTAGGTAAAAAAATAAAAATGAGGAAAAATTAGAAGTAAGAAGATTTAAAAGAGGATACAACATATTGAGAAATAAAAAGCACACATAATATACCATAGTCATGTAAAACTCAGTAGTCAGTCAGTAATGTTAAAACAATTTTGCAAAAACTAGTCTGTATCAAACGATATGTTACCATATCATATGTATATAAATTCGTAACTACGGAAGTAACTCACAAGAAGTACAAACGTATCACCTAAAAGCAATTTTATAAGCAAACTCAATTATTTTACCTTAAAGTCTGTCACCCGCAAAAAGCTCCACAAACTCACCTGAAACAAGAGAAACAAATCATTAAACACAAATAAACAAAACCGGTTTCAATCAAGAAAATCGTGTGCTATCATGGTTTAAAATTAATTGATGATCTATCCTGTAATCCTGACGGGAAAATCCTTCAAATTAAATTAGGGTCTAAAACTGATTAGAATCCACTAGAGTTAGTCAAAGGAATTTCATTAGAGTAATACTGTTTCTACGGATATGGCCTAGATTCCTCTTACCGGTCAACGTGTGTAATTGATTTACCTCAATTTACAGTTCGGTTTCAACCTAACTCATGCGTTTACATTTCTTTCAATGAAAAAGTAAATGCCAGAAAAGAATGTAAGTTAAATGATATTTAACTATCGACAATATGAATCTATAACTGAATTAAATAAGATTTTGACAGAATTTTATTAGTACCTGTCTACTAAAATAAGTACTGCATACTAAGTTATGTGGATTCGGTGGCATAACGATAATTTATTCCTGAACGATAAAAAAGAAAATATAAAGTCAACAGTAAATAAAGCCGCAGTTACAAATTATTTAAATAATATTTAATATTTTGCCTTTCATATCCAGAAAATTATCCGGATTCAAAAGATTGGCATTCGATCTAGACATTTTTTAGCTACGGACAAAAATTTGATAATGGATTTCAGGATGGAATAGGTGCAGATATCAAATACAATTTAAAAATGTTCCGTAATCAAAACATATATTTATTTCATAAGTAATCAATATTATTTTTTAGTAATTTAGATAAAATAATTATTGCAATAAGTTTATCAAACTCATTTATTATAAAACAGATTAATATGCGAAACTCTATCAAAAAATTAGTGGGGTTTGTACTCCTTAATTAATTACAAAATAACATTATATTGTCAATGTTCAGTTTATATAACGTAATTGCTTATTAATCTAATACCATTAATAATTAATTAATTATGTAATAGTCATTAAGTAGGTATGATCAAACTGATATGAATATCAATTGAAGTGATTCTAGTTCTAATTAATTAAGAGGTGCTGAAAATTATTCGACTAATATTATTACTAATAGAACTTTATTTCAAATGTAAGAATAAAATCTTAAATATATCATAAAATACTATAAATCTATCAGATATATATTTCAGTTGGACTATTCGAGCTTAACTGCTCGGAAAAAATTAGAAAAAAATTATTCCACGTTGTTTGGAAATGATAAGCTTTTAAGTGTATTTTTCGGTTATTGCGGTTAACTTTTTTTAATTCTGTTCATTTAAACTTTAGAACAGTAACCATGAATAACATTTCTTAGATTACAGTAAAAAACAATACTACAATTGACCCAAGTTTTCAAGAATTAAAACTTTTTGTTAAACAAAAAAAAATTTTTTTTTAATCGGTCGGCTTTAAAAAAGCGCTTCTTTGAAAAAAATGTACTAATATGTGTTGGCAAGATGCAATAAATATGCATTGTAAAATGTAACAAACAATACCACAATAGCCCTAGGTTTTCAAGAATTGAAACTTTTTGTTAAATTATAAATTTTTTTTTTTTTAATCGGTCGGTCGGCTTTGAGTATGCATTAAATTGTAAAAAACAATAACACATTTGCCCCAAGTATTCAAGAATTAAAACTTTTTGTCAAACTATAAATTATTTTTTTTAAATCGGTCGGCTTTGAGATGCCTTTGAGAAAAATGTACTGAAGTGTGTTGGAAAGGTTTATCAAAAATTAACGCATTCACTATGCATTGTAAAATGGTAAAATACTTGATAACTTTATAATGGAAAATTTTCGATTAAAAAATAAAAACCTAAGAATGACATGATTTTCACAAGTGCGTTTCGCTCACATTCAGTTCAGTAGAAATGAAGCGATAAAAAATCACAATTATTAAATATACGAAGAAAACACAAATAATTATGATTTCTGTAATTATATAAATGTAACAATATAAAGTATATAGAAAATACCACATTTAATTCGGTAACGAGATAAAACTCATGAAAAAGCTAACCGTACTCCAAGCTGTGTGAAAAGTCTCCTCAAAGATTATAATTTTTAAAGAACTTCGTTAACAAGTCGCACACCGACCGTACGCGGAAAAAAACTTAGGTCGACACGAGAGATAATTTTATATTCTCGATAAAATATTCATGGTTTATAACAAGGATTTAACTGGCATTCGACGGGGAGTCATATTAGCAAATTTTATTCACTCGCGTAAACTTTTCTCTGGGCACGGATGCTCCGAACAACTTGCTAACGCGGAGCGGTTAAACGTTTAATTGCTTTTGCACTTTGCCCGGCGGTTACATCGGGGATTACTGCGACTATTTCATATCATTTTGCATAATAATTCGGTACGAAGGCACATTCATACTTGATGGTCACAACATCTGGAAACGTTCGCACGACGTGATCATTTCAACGTTTTGGTTTTGTCCGATAAATTTAATTGAAATTTCTAAAATTAACTAATAATTGCTTCAATCATAATAAATTGTGATGATACACAGTTATAGTAACTCAAAACTCAATGCTTAAATTATATAAGCATAATTAAGTACATTCTAATAGAATGAGTTCAGTGAAATCAATAAGTACGTTCGGACGTATTTTCGTTTTATTATATTGGCCATGAAGGTGACAACCTTCAGGGCGTTAAGCTTTACACGGAATGGTTGCTACCACTGGTAGAGGGGGTAGCAAAGTGTTTTAGTTGAACTAGTTGTTCACTTCTAAAAGTAAAGTCTGCGAAACAACATGTATAATAAATAATAAATAAATATATCTTCTTCACTTATAACTTAGTAACAAATCAGTGATTGTTATAAGAACTGCAACAAACACATAATATACAAACAAATCAGTGTTCAATACAGTCCACAGCTACAAGGATTTAATTAAAACCCAACAGCCTGAGTATCGAAGGAGAGTTTTAATAAATTTCATAAGTACGTACATAAAAACAAAGTAATTATCGAATTTTAGGTTAATTTATATGTAATCGTATGTATTTCTTTATATTCTGAAATATTGCACATTAATAGAAACGTGATTCTGTTCGATATTCTGTATTGAAAAGTAAAAATAATTGAAAATATGTATATTACTACATTAGTAGTTATTTCTTACTACATATTATCAAAAAAAGCGCAACAATTGATTATACTACAGTACATAATTACAAAATTTGTAAGTTTTGAACCATGAAAAGTATGAATGGCGAGTTTGGAAATTTTGAACAAAATTCAATAATGCACATTGTTTTCTAAAATCAGCAGATCCTGGATTCTCAATTCAAACATATTAAATAAATATAAAAAACGAGACTTAATCTTCCTTTTTATTACTTTGCCGACTAGATAAAGGATAAACTACAATAATGTAGGAAAGAGTAATCAAATATATTACGTAGTTTAATAATAAATACAAACAAGGCGCAAAGTGTCTAACAAGTTATATTCGAGGCCAGTAAATCCAAGCAATTGATGAAAAAGCGTAACAATTTTGAATTTTCACCATATTCTGTTTTTCTCTGTTTGTTAAAATAAGTTAATTTAAAAAATAATATTTTTTGAATTAAAAAGAATACAGTGTCATTCGACTTTAAAACATACCTCGACATAAATTATGTCCCTCGTATGAGATATTTAATTCTCATAGAAGACGCTCGGTATTTTTCCGTGGGCATAAACGCTGCCAGGGCAGCCCGTTCGCATTTGAAATTCCTTCTGTGCATTCTAGTTGGTATAAAACATGGTTAAATATGCATACGGCTCTGTGTATGGTACTGGGGCTTATATGTGCCTACAGCCGCGGCTCTTTCACATCCAAACGTTGCAGCGAATTTATAGGTCCCATGTGCGCGAGCACGTTAGATGTGTTTATACCCCCGGCGAATGAAATAGTGAATCTAATTCGCAAATGAGCAAAGTAAATTTGACTGAAAAATCGTGTTTATTCTATTTCAGACGGATTTAAATGCAATTTTATAGCGGGTTTTTACATGAGATGAACGCTCGGTATATAAATTCAGCGTTGATTAAAGCGTTTTACACACAGACGCCTAAATACACACACATACACACACACACACACACATATATATATATATATATATATATATAAGTTATCAGTCAAAGAGTCAAAAATAAAATACACTAGGATTTTTTGTTAAGCATAGTAAATGCGTTTTCGCATGTCAGACTAGGTCTTTTGTCTGGGTATGTCGGGCTCAATACCGCCTGTGTATAATACTAACTAAGAGCTCTGCTTATCTTTTGCCTTATGCTCACACGGAAACTGCCGTTAGGCATTACTTGAGGGAAGACTCTAGAACTCTATAATTCCCATTCTCAATCTTTCGTCTTAATTGGTCCTATTTGCTTTTCTTCTAACAAATATGTCAATGACGTCCCAGTGCTATTTTGAGTCAAATTGAAATAACTTCCTTATACGTGTAAATAATCCCCATAATCAATAAAAAAATTATTTATTTAGATAAAATTTTCAACAGTTTCTTTATAAAAAAGTTCTCACTAAAATAATGCGATTTCTAATTGGCAATTTTCAGCCAGACTTAAATGTATTGTATTAACTATAGTGCATAAACATGCACTTGTATATGCTAAAAGCGCAGGCCTTTATTCCAAACTTTAATGAATATTAATAATTCTTTCACTTTTCGTAGGACTATAATATTGCAGCATGTTTATTTAGACAATGAACTTCATGGACATGTTAATTTTCACTAAAAACACAAACAAATTTAATTTAAGTACTATCAATTTGATATGTAGTGTTAAATTTATATCGGCGCAGTTAAGAACTAATATCTGTCGAATGTTTTCTAAACTTTGAACCACTTTTGGAATTAAACAATATGTCGTATGGCCATAATACTTTAGTATGTTCTTTAATATATATGATAATGAAAAGCATCATCAAAATTCTCAAAAAATTGTCAACAATCACGAAAAAATTCGTTTACAATTAGGTAATAGAAACTCCTCACCCAAAGAGGTAATTACAAAACTTCGCTGATTCCATATCTCCTGATTTTCGCATATTAAAAGATAATAGTTCAAATGAATTGCCTTATTGCAGTTAAAGCGTAATCGGTTTTACTTATCTGACACAAGTTTCTAATCTTTGCCCTGGTAGCAACGCTAATCGAAAAAATATCTTAATCATTTTCACGCATGGAAACATCTGAATTCGCATCATTATAAGCTATAAAGATAATTCCGGCTGGCGTAGAGGTTCTTATAGTAACATCAATACAGGGGTAGTAAACGTGGGGTTTGAGTTTACTTAACGTAGTCACTGATTTCAGTTATTTCAAAGTAAAAACATCTTTATTCCAGAAGTCTGACGTAAAATTAACCGGTATCAAAAGTGCATGAAATTTTTTTCTTTACAATGATAGTACAGAAGTGTTAAATATTGAATTTGCACAAAACACTAAAACTGGAATACTAAAAATGTTTCTTCTTCTTAACTTGATCGGACACCTTTACTTGTTATGTCGAGCCTTCCAATATTTTATACAAATACCTATAATATATAGACAACTCTTCCATTCTAATCTGTGTGATCTAACACAGTCGGTATTTAGATTTACTTATAATCATATATTTTAATTCGTTGCAGCAATGCCCTACATGCATATTTCTATTTGAAACCATATTTATATAAATATATAGATTATTTTTTTCGAGCAAAGATGGTCCTTAGAATGGAACCTTATGATTGCAAGGCGCTTACCACTAAACCAATACTAAACCAAACTGAACCAACGTATGCCAACAGAAACATATAATAATTAATTTTACTGACCGATTTCCAATTGTCTCTCCCTTCAATGATACCAGACAAGTTTCCCACAACTACCAGTACACGAATACATATAAATGGTTAACATCGTAGGATCGAACGATTTAGCTTGTGGCTCATAGAAGCACATAATGTCATGGATGGCATATTGAAGCTATCATCTTGATAAGATTAATCTACACACAATCTGCACACCAACGTATTTTGGTAGAACTTGTATTGAGAACATAAACGACATTTAGTTGGGTTCAAGTATTAATTATAAACGAAGCAACTTCAAAATGAACTCTTGTGGTGTATGATATCAAGACAAGAAAAATGTGTTAAATTTGTAAATTTAACAAAACCTTTTCAATCAGTGTTCAAAAATGAAATTTAATGCACAATCTTTGAACTGGAAAAACTTGAATGCAACTAGATGCACAGCATCGTTGGGTCTTAAGGCAAAGTTCTCGTATCTTAATGAAATATTCAAGAAAAAATCAATGTTTTCTAATTGATTATTATAAACACTGTATCGTTCATTATTTGTATTTTATACTAATAAATTGGACGACAACTTTTACCTAAAAAGCAAATGAATCAAACTTAATCAAGCGGAGTTAAAATTAAAGGATCTTATCTCATATTTCTCAGAATTGTATAAACTAAATTGCAAAATTAACATTAATTAATTCAAGTAAGTATAAGTGAGCTTTAGAAGTTAAACTAGAATTAAAATTAAAATGCTAATTATTTTCGATATTTTTCAAAAAATTATTATTTCAAAGTTATTTTCTTTTTAATTTTTAAATGAAAAAAATGCCTTCAATAAAAACTAATCATTTCTTCACACTGTCATTACAAGCATAATGTTTTTTAATTAAATCATTTTAATCGGATGATCCACTTTTTCAAAAAGTCTGGACCTGCCTTTGTAAAAAAAAAACTAATTAACGTCTTGCCGTCAACTACTGAAAACTGAATATCTATTTTCTGCACTTTTTGTCCCGTATCCTCGGAACGGTTGGACCTGTCTTTGGCAAAAACTATTTTCACGACACCTGATTTTTTGTGCATTGAGTCCTCTATACCTATCCTATATGAATTCTTGCAAATATGAGATGGGGACTGACTAAGCCCAAAGTGGCGGACACAGTTACTGCGCAGGTGGTGAGGGTACCATTTTTTCGCTTATTTCAGAACCTAATACATTTCATTTTAATTTTGAATAAAAATATTGAATTCGTTGTTTACGCAATATCTGTAACATCAATACCATCTATGACAATTATTTTTCTATATTTTAAACAAACAAAACATTTTCTCGTTTCCGAACGATAGTGTGCAATTTGCATATGGCTTGGCATTAAATCATTTTTAAATGTGAAATAGTACAAACTAAAACACTCTAGTTAATGGCAAATGGCAAACGTAATGCCCGCACACACATATTTTATTGGCCGCATAGGCCAAACAAACTGAAGATAAGTGGTTATAAGCGTAATGCCGGCGCACATGGGGGATCTGCATGCTCGGCAGGACAGATTTATCGCGAGAAATCCTGCCAGACAAACACGAGATTATATACGTTCGTATATTCGCATATATCCTTCGAATAAGGGATTCAAACGCTGAATGATGGCATACTTTTTATATATAATATATATAAAAAGGTCTCATACGGGTTATGGCAAAAGCTTGAGATGATTCGGCCGAAAAAGTTTTTCTGTCAGGAGTGTCGATATTGTATGACGAAAGTTTTCTGGTGAAGTGAATTAAATGCATTTGGATTGGAGCCAAAATTTCGTGACTTTATATATGACTTTATGAAAGTTACCGCATATATAAAAATGACAAACAGTGGCTCTTTATTTAATTAATAGCATTAAAAGCAGGGTATTATATATTAAAAACTGACGCAAATTTGTGGTATATGCCTACTTTAACTTACAATAGTCCATTTATAAGAATATTAATTAATTGTTTTTATAAGAATACTAATCAATTAATATTCAAATGAATGTTTGAAAAAAAATATATATTTTGGAAAAAGTAGATTTATCATATTTTCAATTATTTTCTCTATTGTATATATTAAACAGCTATCAAAACTAACTGCAATAATACAAGCTAGTGCTTTTTCTTTTCTAATTGTGAAATATTCATTTTTAATTATGATAATCTGCTTGATATCAGACTGTACAAAACGGAAAACTTATATTAATTTCTTGATTACATTGCCCCAACAATTATACAATTTTTTTGTTTTGCAATACTTTACTGTCCATTTATTTATTTATTTTAGAACCAAGAATAGCTACTAAAAGCTTTAGAAAAAAACTCTCAACCAACGATTAAAATTCAGTTAAAAAAAAACTCTATCTGAAAAAAATGATGTAGATCATTTACTATAGTATTTGAAGGAACTTGGGCCTTGGCCAAATTGGCACATTACAAGGTAAATTGCTTATTAACTTTCCGTAGGGTAAGTTATTGTAATCGTCCAAAAATCGAAATTGAAAATTTTTGCATTTCTCGACGTTTTGAAGGTTTCTGAACATTTTGGCATACCTCACGAAAAATGGATGTGTGTGTGTTTTTTGTTTCAAAAAATTTTTTTTGTATATCGAAAATAATACAGATTTTATTTTTAATTCTGACTAAAGTTCTAATATACTTTACACAAATAATTTCAACTTTGCAATTCAGTTTATATAATTCTTATAAATATTAGACAATGTTACAATATTTATAATAATCCATTTGAAAACATTCAATATTCCTCGAACGTTTAGGGTACGGGAAGTTCCAGCAATTTCCCTTAAGGCATTATGCCATACACCCCACTAGTTTCATTTTTAAATTATATTTATTTAAACGAATTTAAATTAGAAATAAATAATATTTTTAATTATCAAGTATATATTCCTCAAATTAGTCTTGAATGGCTTTAAAAAGATCTAAATTAAATTTGCAGTACTCAAATATATAATTCTGTCATAAGTACCTGATTGTTTTTTAAATTTCTTCAAATATTCTATTCATTGAATAAACTATAGATATCTTTAAAGCTATTAATTCAATTTATGTATTTAAGTTGTTCACTTAGCAAATATTTTACTTCTATTTAAATCCGATAATAGGCAAAGCGCAAGTTCGTGCACATAGTTTCTATGAGTTATATAGGACGTACATTATTTATTTATTTATTTATTTATTTATTAATTTTACAAGCCGTCGGTATAATATTTAATATTATAATAAGGCTTAAGTCAATATTTTATAGGTTTAATATAATTTAATTAATTATTAGCTATTTAATTACTTAATTTATTTACTATAAACCTATTTATATTTACTTAATTATAATTTTTTTTTTTTTTTAATATAACTAGTTTGTTTGTTACAAGTGTTTTTTAAAAATTTAATAAGTAATTTTAATAAGCTTTACAATACATACTTTTACAATATTAACAAATTTTAGGTTATTTTATGATATTTTAACAAATTTGAGTATCTTATATTATTATATTATTATTATTATTAATATTATCATTATCATTTATATTATTATTGTTAAATATTTTTACAATTTTTTTTTCTTTTACAAATTTTTAGGTATTTTGATAAAGGAAATATTTTGTTTCACAATTTTTAAGTGTTTTTAAATATAAGTTTTTGGTTAACTAATTATTAAGTATTTTAACAATAACAGTCGAAATAAAAAAATTAAAATTTTGTTTCACAATTTTAAAGTGTTTTGAATTATAAGTTTTTAGTTAACTAATTATTAAGTATTTTAAAAATAACAGTCTTATGAAATAATAATTAGAAAAAAAAAAAAAAAAAAAAAAAAAAAAAAATGTCTCTCAAATTTTTTGTTTTTTAAATTGTAAGTGTTTAATTAACTAATTATTAAGTATTTTAACAATATAACAATAACAGTTATATAAAACAAATAAAAAGAAAAATAAACAAAGAAAGAAATAATAATAATAATAGTAATTTAGAAGTATTTAGTTTAACGAACGAATTATATTGTCACGAGCATAGTAGACATAGACATGGCTGGTAGGTGACATCAGTTAGTTTGGGCCCGTAGGTTCGTAGGGATTTTTGCCATCGTCGATCCATCGATCTTGCTGCTGCCTGTAATAGAGAAATTTCTTCGAGCGGGAAAAGTCGCGTTAATGATTAGTTGAGATTTTCGGGAAAGTAATTTGAAAAATCGAAATTTAAAAACTCCAGAGGGCTATAAAAAGTTAAATCCTTTAACGCATTACTTAGTACTTTATGAAATTTCTTGTTATCAAGGGTACGAACACGTAACGGCAGTTTATTCATAAATTGTATACCCATACCGCAGATAGTATTAAAGGAACTGTGTAGTTTATAAGTCTTACCTTTAATTATTTTATGTCTCGTATTGTGCTTGGTATTTGACATCGAAGACAAATTAAAAGAGTCTGGATTATTTTTTTATGAAATTAAGTGTGACTAGAACAAATATACTCGGTACTGTTAAATTTTATGTTCATTGAAGATATAACGGCATGATGTCTTGGAGGATAGTGAAAAAATTATTCGAATTGCTCTCTTTTGAAGTTTAAAAACTTTAATTAGTTCATTAGAGAAACCCCAAAATTGGATACCGTAAGCAATGTGTGAATAAAAGTTTGCGTAATAAATAGAAAGTAAACTGGATATTCCAATTTTTGATTTAAGGGTTCGCAGGATAAAGCATGTACGCGTTAATTTGAAGCATAAATGGTTGGAAACGTGTTCAGACCAGTTAAGATTCTTATTGATATAAACTCCAAGAAATTAGATACTGAAGAGGAGTCAAATGAATAGTTATTAATTGTAAATGAGGAAATATCATTCGCTACGCGCGTTGCTGTACAGAAAGAAATAATTGGGTTTGTCGTTGTTTAAAAGAAGATTATTTATATTGAACCATTTCGAAACGGAATCCATGACACTGTTCAATTTCGTTACGAGGTCATCGTATGTTCTAGCTTTGATGGTTAGACAAGTGTCATCAGCGAACAAAATAAAGTCACAAAGATTTGAGCAATTAGGTAGGTCGTTAATGTAAAGAAGAAATAGGAGCGGTCCAAGAATTGATCCTTGTGGGACACCCATTTTCACGTTTAATTTTCTGGATATAACTTTACCACCGGTGCTATTGTCCAAATATACGCTTTGAGTTCTGTTTGTTAAATAAGATTTTAGTAAATTTAAGCGAGCTAGAACGAAAACCATACATTTCTAATTTATCAATGAGAATAGTGTGAGATATACTGTCGAACGCTTTGGAGAG
>NW_020539725.1:34158330-34235881 GCF_003426905.1 Ctenocephalides felis | reverse complement strand
TTATATGGCGGAATGAACACCATATGAAGTTGAAGGACGTCAATTGATGACAATGGCGGAATGAACACCATATGACAGATGTCAGTTGAATAACGTCAATTGATGATAAAACTAAATTATATGGCGTTGATTCGGAATCAAGCAAGCTATAACGATCTGATTGTTTTTATACGATCGAATATTATTGTCGCGCTTTTTAAAACGATCGAAAATATTGTATCGAGTTTTTTGCCAACGAGCGTTTTCTCGTGATCGAAATTTAGATTTGATTTAATGTAATATCAACATCTTTATCAATTGAGACATTAATAAACAGTCATTATCGAGTTGAAATAAAATTATTGCGATTTCATTCAAGAATTAATTAATTAATAATATATGGCCCACCAGCGCCATAATTGGTGACTCCGAACGTGTAAGTGAAATCATTAAGCAAGAGACATTCTCAACGTCTTAGTACCCATAATTGGTGACGTCAGACGGAGAAAGAAAAACACTTGTCAAATACAAGTAAATTAATAAAGGTAAATTATACCAATTTTTATCAACATGTCGACTCGATCTACGTCCGTCAATGACGAAACAGCGCTCAACAGATCTCTGATCGATCTGGATCACGAGGCGATCTTTAACACGAGCAGTCCTCGTGTTTCTGAACATGAACATGACAGTTATGCTGATCAATACAATATAGCAGCATTTAACAATCACCGTCTCACTCCATTCAATGGAGATTCTCCAGACCTATGGTTTTTAGTTATTGAACATGAGTTTCAGTCTGCTAGGATCAGGAGTGACAATACTAAGTACACAGCAGTACTCAAAGCCCTAGACTTCGAGACACTGCGCCTCATCCAGGATGTCCTCCGTAATCCACCAATGACAGGCAAATACGAATATATCAAAAACACTATATTAAGCAGAATGTCTGAATCTAGAGGTAAGCAAATTGACAAGCTATTAAAAAACTTAACTCTAGGAGAGAAGAAACCATCACAGCTCCTACGAGAAATGATGAATTTGGCTAAGGGAGAGGTCAGTGAAGACATCATAATTAAATTGTGGTCAGAACGCCTGCCACACCATATTCGGCCACAATTAATAGTTTCTCGCCATCTTGGTCCGGAAGCCCTGGCGGAAGTTGCCGATATTTTAGTCGATCACTGTAGCCCCACATCACATGTGATGTCCACAACACACAAGTCTTCAGTAGAACAGAGACTGGACCGCCACGAAACTCTTCTTATGTCATGCGTCCAGGAAATCAAGGAACTAAAGGCAATGTTGAACACTGAAAGACAGAGAAATGATCAGCAAGAATCACAACTCAACCAGTCAAGATCAAGAAGTGAACAACTCAATCAGTCAAGTTCTAGAAGTGGTTCTCGACATAGGTCCAGGACACCTTCACGTGGATCGGTTTGCTACTATCATTACAGATATGGGGAGAAGGCCACAAAGTGTGAAGAGCCCTGCCTCCTTAAATCTCTAAACAAGTCAAAAAACTTACTTCACCGTCATTAAGTGGAGCTTGCCATGACGGTGAAGTAAATTCTGTCTGCTCTGAGCTCCGTCTTCATATATCAGACAGAAAGACGGCAATCCAATTTCTTATAGATTCAGGATCAGTTATATCCATTTTACCAGCTCAGAAGTTTGCCGATGGTCATCCTAAGGAAGAGTTAGTTCTATTTGCAGCAAACTCTAGCAGAATATCCACGTATGGAAAGATACCTCTGGAGCTGGATTTATCTTTACGCAGAAGCTTTAGCTGGCAGTTTGTTGTTGCCGATGTAGCCACAGCCATAATAGGAGCTGATTTCCTAAGCAACTACAATTTATTAATAGACTTGAAGGGTAGAAGATTGATTGATTCGACTACAGGCCTTACCTCTGATGGAAAGGTACTCAAGGCACAGCAAGTTAACATCTCCACTGTCAACCCGGCAGAGCCCTTCAAGGATTTACTGGCACAATACATCGCAATAACAAAGCCACAGGTAACCACCAATAATAAATCATCTCTTTTTGCCCACAGGATAACCACAACAGGTCCACCATTAGCTTCCAGATTCAGGAAGATCTTCGGAGAAAAGGCTGTTGCAGCCAGGTCCGAGATACAAGATCTCCTGAATAGGGGCATTTTGAGGCCTTCCAACAGTCCATGGGCAAGCCCTATTCACATGGTTCCCAAAAAGAATGGCACATTCAGAATGTGTGGAGACTACAGGAGGCTGAACGCAAACACGCTGCCCGACAGGTATCCTCCACCATTAATACAAGATGTATTCAATAATCTTCATCAAAAAGAAGTATTTTCTACAATAGATTTAGAAAAAGCTTACCACCAAGTACCCATGCATGAAGAGGATATACAAAAGACTGCAATTATCACACCATGGGGACTCTTCGAGTATCTACGTATGCCATTTGGACTCAAAAACGCTGCCCAGACATTCCAGAGGTTTATCAATCACATATTCCAAGATTTTAATTTTGTTTTCATTTATATAGACGACATCCTGGTAATGTCGACTGATATGAATGAGCACCGTCGTCATCTTCAATTGGTTTTTGAGAGGCTACAGGAATATTCTCTTACAATAAACTTAGAGAAATGTGCCTTTGGAAAAGATGAAGTTAACTTCCTCGGTTACAAACTGAGTGCTGCAGGATATTCTCCTTCACCAGACCGAGTAGAGAAAATTATTAATTATCCAAAACCTTCGACAGTTATAGAACTCAGAAGATTTTGGGAATGGTAAACTATTATCGTAAATCAATACCCAAGGCAGCAAATATACAAGCACCACTTTATGAGTATGTGAAGTCCTCAGTTAAAAACGACAAGACTCAAATTGAATGGAATGACAATTCATTATCAGCATTCAGCAAGCTGAAGGAAGCTCTAGCAAATGCAACTCTTCTTCATTTTCCTTCAAGTATAGCAAATATTAATTTAATTACAGATGCATCCACAACAGCCATTGGAGCAACTCTGGAGCAGGAAGAAAATGGTGCATGGCACCCTATAGGTTTCTTTTCCAGAAAGCTCACAGCTACTGAACAGCGATATTCAACTTACGATCGCGAGCTACTAGCCATCTTTGCGGCTTTAAAGTATTTTGAATATCTATTAGAAGGAAGGCACTTTATAATCAAGACAGACCACAAGCCAATCACACACGCATTTCAACAAAAACTGGAGAAAGCATCAGATCGTCAGCGACGGCAGCTAGAATACATATCACAGTTTTCCACTGATATTATATATGTGAAGGGTGATCAGAACGTTGTTGCTGATGCGTTGTCCAGGATCAATGCCATTCAAATGCCATCAAAGCTAACCGAAGAGGAAATTTCACAAGAACAGAGTAAGGACGTTGAAATGCAAACTATATTGAACGGCAACACCTCTATTAATCTTCAAAAATTGACATTAGGGGGGTATCCAGTTTATTGCAACAGGCAAGATAATTGTGTGAAGCCCTACCTTCCACAAAGTCTTCGCAGAATTGCTTTTGACATTGTACATGGAAATGCACACCCAAGCATAAGGATTACTTCAAGGTAGTTGCGAAGAAGGTATGTGTGGCCTGGGATTGGTAAAGACGTCACCATGTGGGCACGTCAATGCATTCCTTGCCAAAAATCCAAAATTCATAAACATAATCACCTCACTCCTATCCATATTCCTATTCCTGAAAACAGATTTTCGCATATTCACATTGACATAATCAAATTACCGAATATTAATGGATATCCTTATTGCCTAACAATCATCGACAGATTTACAAGGTGGCCAGAAGCTGTTCCTCTAAAGGACATTTCTGCAGACACGATTGTCCAAGCCCTATTTTCAAACTGGATATCAAGATTTGGTACACCATGTGTGATAACATCCGACCAAGGATGCCAGTTTGAATCAGCTATATTCAAATCACTAATGGATGCAATAGGTGCTAAGAAAATACGGACAACGGCATATCACCCTCAGTCCAATGGTCTGGTTGAACGCTGGCATAGAACTCTGAAAGCAGCTTTAATGTGCTCTCCTGAGCCTTGGATCGAAGTATTACCTGTAGTCTTACTAGGTTTACGTTCTTCATACAAAGAAGACCTTAAAGCATCTCCTGCTGAGATGGTTTATGGAACCACATTAAGACTACCAGGCGAATTTTTCACAACTAAAGAACTGTCATCTGATCCACAAGCATTTCTGAACTACCACAGAAGAATAATGCGGGATATTAAACCTACAGCCACAGCTCATCATAATAAAGCCAATATGTTTGTGCTTAAGGACATAAATACATGCACTCATGTATTTGTAAGATCTGATCATATCAGAAAACCACTTGAGCCTCCATATAGTGGACCATATGAAATTATAGAAAGAATTTCAGACAAAGTGTTCAAAATTTCTATGGATGGTACTGATAAGAACATATCGGTTGACAGACTAAAACCAGCATACACAGTTAAAATAGATAACAGTCAACCAAGCTCATCTCAAGAATTTAAATCACATAACTTGGAGTTATCGATTGACCCTCCAAAAAAGATGAAGCCTAAAAAAGTCTCCTTCAAATTTTAATAATCAAATTCATTTATTTTTACCGGATACCTCTTTTTCTTTTGAAGGGGAGTTATATGGCGGAATGAACACCATATGAAGTTGAAGGACGTCAATTGATGACAATGGCGGAATGAACACCATATGACAGATGTCAGTTGAATAACGTCAATTGATGATAAAACTAAATTATGTTGGGCTACGTTGATTCGGATCTGGCATCAAGCAAGCTATAACGATCTGATTGTTTTTATACGATCGAATATTATTGTCGCGCTTTTTAAAACGATCGAAAATATTGTATCGAGTTTTTTGCCAACGAGCGTTTTCTCGTGATCGAAATTTAGATTTGATTTAATGTAATATCAACATCTTTATCAATTGAGACATTAATAAACAGTCATTATCGAGTTGAAATAAAATTATTGCGATTTCATTCAATAATTAATTAATTAATAATATATGGCCCACCAGCGCCATAGATATACAAAAACATGTACAGAACATTTATTTCATCTTTTTTTTGTATTTATTACCGAAAATGTAAATGTAAAACATATCGAAGTAAAGCATTCCAATTAAAATTACCCATTGATATTTTTGGACAAAGAGAAATCATAATTAAATCCATATATTTTTAATATTTGTTCAATATTACGTACTCTAGTTCACTTGTAATAGCACCGTTTCAATTTGTATTGTTGCAATTTTCTAAAATCAATGGTAACAATACAAATAAAACTTTTGAAAACTTTTGACATATGTCCATACTATACAATTTCCTGATTCCTCTTTCCATAAATCTTTCCTACCTTTTACATCCATGGAAAGCAAGCTACGACATCTATAGCTTGTGACAATATTTATTTGTTATACAAAAGTTTTGAAATATATAAGCCATGGTAACCTAGAACTGCATTTTACCTCAAAACTTCATTCTATTTACAACATTATTGTAATCATTACAAATTAGATTATAAAGCCAATTAGAGTAAAGAAGTAATAATATATCGCCAAAATAAACAATACTCTATATTTAGTATATACAGATCACACTGAAACAAAGCTTGTTTTTCAACTTCAATTTCAACTTTTGCAATCAATAAAGTTATTGAGATGATTTGGAAGAAGCTCAAAAAATACACGTGCATCTACGAGCAAATTGATACCAAAGAAGAATTTTGCAAACGCTTAATATTATCATGTTTATTTTGATCTCAACGTGCACCTACTTCCGCATAAAATTTTCAATATTCAATTCCACAAACTAGAAATTTTTATGTCATATTATATTATCCATAAGGTAAGATGATCTACATCATATAATAATATATTTGTCCGTCATCCAAAGGACGGCAACACATTTCTCTCTATACATTGCCATCGAAGTTATCCTTCTACGACTTTGTTCAAGTTTCTTCGTAGTCATATTCAATTCAGTCCGATGTGTCTCGTACAAAGAGCGATCTCATATAACAACAAGGTTCAGGTAGCGAACGAGTAATCGGTCATCTGAGTACAATAACATTAGCATTTCTATCCCGCACGTACATCGGATAGTGACGGTGGAGATGGTGCATTGAATCTTGTCTACTGCACGAAGTTTATGTGTTTATTTATGAAAACAAAAACTAAATATAAACTTGTCTCTAGTTTATAGCTGTAAGTAGCGTTATACCTTAAGACAAATTGCTGAAACTTTCGGTATTGATAAATATTAAATGAACAAAATTAATGTTTCTCTTGAAAGTTTGAAAATTCTGGGACCGATTCTGCCGCATAACAGAAAAGTCATGTTTCGCTCCAACTTCCATACATTATGCTACTGAATCATACTGAATACTGTCAAAATGTCATGTATTTGTTGTGCATTCAGGCGTTTTATACACACTGCAAAGTCACTCGTATGTTATAAACCTGTGTCAGAAAGACCCTGTTATGTAAGATTGTTTTTTTATATTTGTGCGGTTTCTAGGTTAGGTTTTCTATCTGACAATCTGATAAATACGCCTGACTACACACAACATGGCTTTTGCAATTATTTAGTATGGAAAATTCTTCATAACATGGCCTTGCCATAAAATTTTTCTGTTATACGGCTGAATCGGTTCCTTAGAAATGACTATTTTTTTTTACTTTTCTGAATTTTAGTCTCAAACGATTCAGAATAAATGAAATATAGGGACAACGTAAAATTAGCGAATCGAATTTTCTACCAGAGCATAAATAAACTTCGAAAAGAAAAAAATATAAATGTTTTATTTTTTTATATATATCCAGGTGAGATAATACTTTGGTAGAATTCAGTATTCTTGAAAATTATGATTTTGTTGAAAATCTCTGTAATTTTTTAAATTCATTTCATTTGTAGAAACATTCAAATTTTCTGGCAATAATATAATCCTGTTTATCATGATAATAAGTCCACGAAATAAAAAAAAATTGTCGCTATTGCGTGAGCAACAAATATCTTCCAATGTACTTGTAATGCTAAACACAAATCTGAAGTCAAAATTCATGAGCCAAAGTGCAAAAAAGTAAGAAAAATGAAAAAATGACGAAGGCTCCAATCTATTAATTCTTCTGTATGATGATTCTTTTAATTTTTGTCGTTTTCTGGACCTTACCCCCCCTTCATCTTTGCATCTTTATTAGAAGAATCCAGCAACAATATGTATTCATATTTTTAAGTATCTGCGAATATGTTTACAGATTGTAAATTTGCAGATTGCTATTAGATTCTTCAAAATGAAACTCAATAAAGATGAAAAATCATTGCAGAAATCTGTTTCCAAGTAATTTAAAGAGAAGAAGGCCAGAAAACGACAGAAATTATAAGATTTTAATCATTGCAGACGAATTTGTAGATCGGAAATTTTGCCGGTATTTTTTATTTTTCTCTGGTTTGTGCAGTTTGCGCCAAATTTTAACTTTAAATTTGTCTTCAACTTTGAAAAGTAACATTGTCGCAACCCAATACAGACAATTACTTTTATTTTGTTGGCCTGTGTAATTGAATGAGTTTTTTGTGTTCAAGATGAAACGAACTTAAACTCTCCGTCATGTAAATATTATTCTCTATACAAATACAAATAAATACAATACGATTAAAATACAATGCAATTACAAGTTACTCACAACTTGATGGAAGTAACATTTCATGATTTATGCAAATCGTGTACACTATAAGAAAATTATTAATGAATTTTTAAGGCTCATTGGTTTGTTTCTTCTGAGACAGAGACAGTACTCAAACTAAATTAGTCAATTTTAAAATAAGTAGTCTGCAAAAATTAGCATGTGGCTGATATTATTAATTATCTAAAAATATGCTATTGTAACTTAAGTTATACGGTCAATCACATTTTACTTTTTTATAGTAATTCTTTTTTGATTTAGTCTTCTTGAACGCTTTATCTTTCTTACTTCTAATTTTTATTCAATTACAAATCTCCAATTGTTATTCTACTTTTAATTTTAACTTATTTAAAATTTCAGCGTGTGAGTCGGGAACGCTACTGTGTGAACTATTCCCGCCATATGTGTGAGTTATTTTGGTGAAATAATCATCAATATTATATATAATAGTTTTCTATTTTGCTAGTTATTTCAACAAAATATACATCACGTACTATTTGAAACAAAGTATTTTTTAATACTGCAATTTGTTAATTCGTTATTAAGTAATATAATTGTTTTCTTTTTTTTTGTTTTTGAGGTAAGATTAAATTTTGGCTTACATATACATACTTTTACCAAGCGTAATGTCAAACAATTCAGAATGACTTGAAACATCGAAAAAAAAGATATTTTTTCCTCCTAATAAGTATAATTTACTTAATTAACTTATTAAGTCGGTACAATAATTACTACCAGCTCTGCATTTTGACCTTACCATCCATAAATTGCTCTTAGATATAAATAAATTAATGCCCTGAAACAAAAACGAATGGATAAAAATAACTTTTTGTTTCCTTCATATATATAATATTGTATAGATATAAGTCTACTGCTCAGTAAGATTAACTCGCAATTGTAATTACAACACAATTACGAGTTCCACGTAACTTGGTGACATAACATTTCATGATTTATGCAAATCACGTAAACTAGAACAAGAAAATTATGAATAAATTTGTCATGCACGTTGTTCTGTCGGTTTTGAGTTAACAGCACAGGAAAATATATCTCATTTCAATGGCGGAAAGTTTTGACAGAATGGAGTCATGAGCACACTATGTAACTGTTGTAACTTTACAGGTAATTTCTATCTTGGTTGACGTCTTCTTATCCACCGAGCGATGACATGGCAAGGATGGGGATATATGGGATAGTGCTTGTACTGTTAACTTAAAATTAGTTTTTTTTTAAAATCTTAAGAAACTTGAATCATTCGAACACTATTTGAATTATACATATATAATTAGGTAAAAAAATAAAAATGAGGAAAAATTAGAAGTAAGAAGATTTAAAAGAGGATACAACATATTGAGAAATAAAAAGCACACATAATATACCATAGTCATGTAAAACTCAGTAGTCAGTCAGTAATGTTAAAACAATTTTGCAAAAACTAGTCTGTATCAAACGATATGTTACCATATCATATGTATATAAATTCGTAACTACGGAAGTAACTCACAAGAAGTACAAACGTATCACCTAAAAGCAATTTTATAAGCAAACTCAATTATTTTACCTTAAAGTCTGTCACCCGCAAAAAGCTCCACAAACTCACCTGAAACAAGAGAAACAAATCATTAAACACAAATAAACAAAACCGGTTTCAATCAAGAAAATCGTGTGCTATCATGGTTTAAAATTAATTGATGATCTATCCTGTAATCCTGACGGGAAAATCCTTCAAATTAAATTAGGGTCTAAAACTGATTAGAATCCACTAGAGTTAGTCAAAGGAATTTCATTAGAGTAATACTGTTTCTACGGATATGGCCTAGATTCCTCTTACCGGTCAACGTGTGTAATTGATTTACCTCAATTTACAGTTCGGTTTCAACCTAACTCACGCGTTTACATTTCTTTCAATGAAAAAGTAAATGCCAGAAAAGAATGTAAGTTAAATGATATTTAACTATCGACAATATGAATCTGTAACTGAATTGAACAAGGTTTCGGCAGAATTTAATTAGTACCTGCCTACTAAAATAAGTAATACATACTAAGTTTTGTGGATTCTGTGGCATAACGATATTTTAGTCCTAAACGATCAGATAAAAAGTTAACAGTAAATAAAGCGGAAGTTATAAATTATTTAAAAAATATTTAATATTTTGCCTTTTATGTTCGGACAATTATCCGGATTCAATGGATTGGCATTCGATCTGGACATTTTTTAACTACGAACAAAAATTTGCTTTCAAGATTTCAGGATGAAATAGATGCAAATATTAAATCACTTTAGAAATATTCCGTAATTAAAGCATATATTTATTTTATTTGTGATCAATATTATTTTTCAGTAATTTTACAAATGTGTATAAAATTTACTTATTATAGATAAAATAATTACTGCATCAGTCCAATAAACTCATTTATTATAAAACAGATGATATTCGAAAATCTATCAAGAAATTAGTGGTGTTTGTATTATAATTAATTACGAAATAATATTATATTGTCAAAGTTAAATTTATATAACGTAATTGCTTATTCATCTAATACCATTAATAATTAATTAATTATGCAATAGTCATTAAGTAGGTAAGATCAAACTGATATGGATATCAATTGAAGTGATTCTGATTCTAATTAATTAAGAGGTGCTGAAAATTGTTCGAATAATATTATTTCTAATAAAACTTTATTTCTAACGTAAAAAATCAAATTATAAATATATCATAAAATACTATAGAATTATAGGTCTATCAAGCTTAACTGTCTGTAAAAAAAATTAGAAAAAAAATTATCCCACGTTGTTTGGAAATGATGAGCTTTTAGGTGCAACCTAGAGCTTTAGTGAAATTATGACGATTTTTCAGTTATTGTGATTCACTTTTATTAATTTTGTTCATTTAAACTTTAGAAGCGTAACCGTGAATAACATTTCTAAGATTACAGTAAAAAACAATACCACAATTACCCTAAGTTTTCAAGAATTAAAACTTTTTGTTAAACTATGAATTTAATTTTTTTTTAAATCGTTCAGCTTTGAGAAGCCCTAATTTGAAAAAAATGTATTAAGGTGTGTTGGCAAGATTCATAAAAAATTAACGCATTTAATATGCATTCTAAAAAAAAAAAAAAACCTTAAAAGTGACATGATTTTTGCTAGTACATTTCGCTCACATTCAGGCGAAATGAAGCAAGAAAAAATCACAATTATTAAATATAGAAATTTTTTTAAAATTTTATTTTCAAAAGCAATCAGAATACATGACGATTCTATGAGCAATTTGGCTTATGTCATTCACTCGCACAAATACACACACACATTCAAGCACACATATAAATTTATCGGATAAATATTACAATCATATTTAGAGAATCACTTCAATAATTTTCTGTTTTTAATTTTAATACTTACTAGTACAACAAGTATAGATAATACCATATTTAATTCGGTAACGAGACAAAACTTACGATGGGGAAGCTATCCGTACTCCAAGCTGTGTGAAAAGTCTCCTCAAAGATTATAATTTTTAAAGAACTTCGTTAACAAGTCGCACACCGACCGTACGCGGAAAAAAACTTAGGTCGACACGAGAGATAATTTTATATTCTCGATAAAATATTCATGGTTTATAACAAGGATTTAACTGGCATTCGACGGGGAGTCATATTAGCAAATTTTATTCACTCGCGTAAACTTTTCTCTGGGCACGGATGCTCCGAACAACTTGCTAACGCGGAGCGGTTAAACGTTTAATTGCTTTTGCACTTTGCCCGGCGGTTACATCGGGGATTACTGCGACTATTTCATATCATTTTGCATAATAATTCGGTACGAAGGCACATTCATACTTGATGGTCACAACATCTGGAAACGTTCGCACGACGTGATCATTTCAACGTTTTGGTTTTGTCCGATAAATATAATAGAAGTTTCTAAAATTATCCAATAATTGCTTCAATCATAATATATTGTGATTATATACGTAACTCAAAACTCGATGCTTAAATTATCAATAGTACAATTATATAAGCATAATTAGGTAAAATCTAATAGAATGAGTTCAGGTGAAATATTAAGCAGTGAGTGAATTAATGTGAAATCAGTAATCAAATAAGTAATTATCGAATTTTAGGTTTTTATATTCATATGTAATCGTATATATTTCTAAAATTCTGAAATATTGCACATTAAAAAAAACGTGATTCTCTTCGATATTCTGTATTGAAAAATAAAAATAATAATTATTTCTTACTACTATCAAAAGAACTGTACAACAAATGATTTTAATTCAATACATAGTAAGTTTGTAAAATTTGAAATAAATTGAATAATGCACATTGATTTCTAAAATCAGCAGATGCTCTGGATTCTCAGATTTAACAAATATAAAAAAATAAAGCTTCATCTTCCTTTTTATTACCTTGTTTACTGTTTGAATGCAAATACATTTTTTAACTTCCCGTAGGGTAAGTTATAGTAATCGCAAAAAATCGAAAATGAAAATTTTGATATCTTTACGTTTCAGAGGTTTCTGAATATTTTGGCATACCTTAGAAAAATGGATGTATGTGTGTGTATGTGTGTGCGTGTGTATGTGTGTTCGGATACAAATTTTCGTCGACGATTTCGGGAACACGGATGAAGCGATTTGAATAATTCAAAAAGCATTCGATTCGTATTGATAAGGAGACGTGCTGATGTGCTGATGTGTTTTTGGCGAAGGCAAGTCTAGCTGTTCCGAAGATATGGGGCAAAAAGTGCCAAAAACGGTAACTCAGTTTTTAAGAGAACGGAGCATTTTACTTGTATTAACAAGATGAAGAACTGATCAAATTTTCATGAAGGCAGGTCTAGCGGTTTCGAAGATCTAGTAAAAAAAAGTAAAGAAAAATGCCATCTGGCGGTCAAAAATGATCATTAGACATATGCACATCAAATTATCAGATATTTTATAGAGATTTTAACAATAAGTATAAATTTTGTTTACTGTCCTTATTCCGTACCAATGCTTATCCGTTAGACAGCGGCGCGGCGCTCACGCGCTTCGATATATTATCTCTATGCAGTTAAAGCAGTAAGCTTTGAAAATAAGTTCAGAATTTCCAAAATATTTCAAAATCTTCAAAAAGTCTTTTTTCCAAAAAAAAGTAAATTTTTGTCAGTTTCTCAAAAATCTAATTTTTCAGAGTATTTTTTTTTTTAAATGTTAATCTTAAAAAAAAAAAAAAAATTAGTACGCGAAGTTCCAGCAATTTGCCTTAAGGCACGATGCCATGAGCCCAAATAGTCTAGTTTACAATGGGTTACTTATAGAATGTTTTGTGTTGTTCGTATGAGGTTTCGATAAAGGTAATAAGAAGGAATGCTATCGCTGCACGTACGTTGATTAACGAAGGATATACTACAATGTTGTAAGAAAGAATGATCAAATATATTACGTAGATTATATATTAACCGTTAAATTCAAGCAATTAATGAAAAACTATAACAATTTTGAATTCTCACCATATTCACCATATTCTCGTTTTTCTCTGTTTGTTAACAAAAGTTAATTTAAAAATTAATATTTTTAAATTAAACAGAATACAGTGTCATTCGACTTTAAAACATATCCCGGCATAAATTATGTCTCTCGTATGAGATATTTTATTGTCATAGAAGACGCTCGGTATTTTTCCGTGGGCATAAACGCTGCCAGGGCAGCCCGTTCGCATTTGAAATTCCTTCTGTGCATTCTAGTTGGTATAAAACATGGTTAAATATGCATACGGCTCTGTGTATGGTACTGGGGCTTTCATGTGCCTACAGCCGCGGCTCTTTCACATCCAAACGTTGCAGCGAATTTATAGGTCCCATGTGCGCGGGCACGTTAGATGTGTTTATACCCCCGGCGAATGAAATAGTGAATCTAATTCGCAAATGAGCAAAGTAAATTTGACTGAAAAATCGTGTTTATTCTATTTCAGACGGATTTAAATGCAATTTCATAGCGGGTTTTTACATGAGATGAACGCTCGGTATATAAATTCAGCGTTGATTAAAGCGTTTTATACACACACCCCTATATATATATAATATATATATATATATATATATATATTTCAAAGTAACTAGCAGCCCATTCGTCGAAATAAAAAAAAAAAAAAAAAAAAAAAAAAATTTTTTTTTCGACGAATGGGCTGCTAGTTACTTTGAAATATGTTTCAACGTCGAAAAAACTATCAAGATATATATATATATATATATATATACATATATATATATATATATATATATATATATAGTATAATATGTATGTATATATGTTATCTGTTAAGGAGCCAAAAATACATTAGGTTTTTTTTTGTTTAGCAAATGCGTTTACGCATGTCAGAATAGGTCTTTTGTCTAGGTATGTCGTGCTCAATACCGCCTATATATAATACTGACTAAAACCTCTGGACAGGCTCTAGAATTCTAAAATTCCTACTGGTCCCATTCGCTCTTATCTCTCTGAAAAATACAAGCCTATTAGAACTTCAGTAAAAATATGTCAATGACGACTATAATCAATGAAAATTCAGATTTGGCTATTTAGATAAAATTTTCAACAGTTTCTTTATAAAAAAGTTTGCGTTCTCACTAAAAAATAATGCAATTTCTAATTGGCAATTTTCAGCCAGACTTAAATGTATTGTATTGATTATAAAGCGCAAACACTTGTATATCCTAAAAGCGCAACCCTTATTCCAAACTTTAATGAATTATAATAATTATTTCACATTTCGTAGGACTTTAATATTGCAGCATGTTCATTTAGACAATGAACTTCATGAACATGTTAAGACTCATTGAAAACGCACGAAAATTTAGTTTAATTACGAACAGTTTGATATGATCTTTGCCAAAAACTAATCAAATACAGTGTTAAATTTATATCGGTGCAGTTAAGAACTAATACCTGTCGAATGTTTTCTAAACCACTTCTTTGAACCACTGTTGGAATTAAACAATATGTCGTATGGCCATAATACTTTACTATGTTCTTTAATATAATATGATAATATAATAATGATAATATAATATGATAATCATTATTAATGATAAATATCATCAAAATCGCAACAAAATTGTCAACAATCACTAAAAATTCGTTTACAATTATGTAATAGAAACTCACCACCAAAGAAGTAATTACAAAACTTCGCTGATTCCATATCTCCTGATTTCCGCATATTAAAAGATAATAGTTGAAATGAACTGCCTTATTGCAGTTAAAGCGCAATCGGTTTTACTTATCTGACACAAGTTTCTAATCTTTGCCCTCGTAGCAACGCTAATCGAAAAAATATCTTAATCATTTTCACGCATGGAAACATCTGAATTCGCATCATTATAAGCTATAAAGATAATTCCGGCTGGCGTAGAGGTTCTTATAGTAACATCAATCAGGGGTAGTAAACGTGGGGCTTGAGTTTAATTAACGTAGTCACTAATTTCAGTTATATAAATTTTATTACTTGTTAGGTTAAGCCTTCCAATATTTTATACAAATACCTATAACGGATAAAAAACTTTTTCTTTCTAATGGAGTCGGTATTTAGATTTACTTATGATCATATGAGAGAGCAATGCCTTATATAGTTATTTTGTATGAAACCATATTTATATAGATGTATAGATTATTTTACTCGAGCAAAGATGGTCCTTGAAATTGAACCTTATGATTGCAAGGCCCTTAGCACTAAACCAATACTGAATCGAACTGAACCAACATATGCCAACAAAGACATATAATAATTAATTTTACTGACCGATTTCCAATTGTCTCTCCCTTCAATGATACCAGACAAGTTCCCCACAACTACCAGTACACGAATACATATAAATGGTTAACATCGTAGGATCGAACGATTTAGCTTGTGGCTCATAGAAGCACATAATGTCATGGATGGCATATTGAAGCTATCATCTTGATAAGATTAATCTACACACAATCTGCACACCAACGTATTTTGGTAGAACTTGTATTGAGAACATAAACGACATTTAGTTGGGTTGGAGTATTAATTATAAACGAAGCAACTTCAAAATGAACTCTTGAGGTGTATGATATCATGGCAAGAAAAATGTATTAGATTCATAAATTTAACAAAACCTATTTAATCGGTGTTCAAAAATGGAATTTAAGGCATACATTTTGCACAATCTTTGATCTGGAAAAATTTTAATACAACTACATGCATGGCATCGGTTGACCTTAAGGCAAATTTCTCGTATCTTAATGAAATGCTCGAGGAAAAATAAATGTTTTCTAATTGAATATTATAAAAACTGTATCGTTCGTTATTTATATTTTATACATAAAGTGTAAGACCTTATAAATTAGACGTCAATGTTTACATAAAAAGCAAATGAATCAAACTTAATCCGGCGGAGTTAGAATTAAGGGATCCTATCTCATATTTCTAAGAATTTAATAAACTAAATTGCAAAATTAAAATTAATTAGTTCAAGTTCTAAAGTGAGCCTTAGAATTTGAGCTAGATTTAAAATTAAAATCCTAATCATTTCCGATATTTTTAAAAAAATCATTATTTAAAAGTTTTTTTTTTGAATTTCTAAACGAAAAAAATGCCTTCAATAAAAACTATTTTCAATTTTTTCCTACTGTGATCACAAGCAGAATGTTTTTCGAATCATTTTAATCAGATGATCCGCTTTTGCAAGAAGTCTGGACTTGCCTTTCAATACGTCTTGCCGTAAACAACTGAAAACTGAATTCCTATTTTCTGCACTTTTTGCCCCATATCCTCGGTACCTGTCTTTGGCAAAAACTGTTTTTAAGATATGGTCCAAGAGCCCGTGGGCGGATGGTAATATGTATTTTACGATACCTGATTTTTTGTGCATTTAGTCCTCTATACCTATCCTATATGAGATGGGGACTGACCAAGCCCAAAGTGGCGGACGCAGTTACTGCGCAGGTGGTATCATTTTTTCTCTTATTTCAAAACCTAATACATTTCATTTTATTTTTGAATAAAAATATTGAATTCGTTGTTTACACAATATCTATAACATCAATCCTAACTAGGACAATTAGTTTTCTATATTTTAAACAAACAAAACATTTTCTCGTTTCCGAACGATAGCCTGCAATTTGCATATGGTTTGGCATTAAATCATTTTTAAATGTGAAATATTACAAACTAAAATACTCTGGTTAATGGCAAATGGCAAACGTAATGCCCGCACACACATATTTTATTGGCCGCATAGGCCAAACAAACTGAAGATAAGTGGTTATAAGCGTAATGCCGGCACACATGGGGGATCTGCATGCTCGGCAGGACAGATTTATCGCGAGAAATCCTGCCAGACAAACACGAGATTATATACGTTCGTATATTCGCATATATCCTTCGAATAAGGGATTCAAACGCTGAATGATGGCATACTTTTTATATATAATATATATAAAAAGGTCTCATACGGGTTATGGCAAAAGCTTGAGATGATTCGGCCGAAAAAGTTTTTCTGTCAGGAGTGTCGATATTGTATGACGAAAGTTTTTTGGTGAAGTGAATTAAATGCATTTGGATTGGAGCCAAAATTTCGTGACTTTATATATGACTTTATGAAAGTTACCGCATATATAAAAATGACAAATAGTGGCTCTTTATTTAATTAATAGCATTAAAAGCAGGGTATTATATATTAAAAACTGTAGAGTTAAAAACGCAAATTTGTAGTATGTGCATACTTTGACTTACAATAGTCCATTATGTTTTTATAAGAATACTAATCAATTAATATTCAAATAAATGTTTGAAAAAAAAATATTTTGGAAAAAGTAGATTTATCATATTTACAGTTATTTTTTCTATTGTATATATTAGACAGCTATAAGAACTAACTGCAATAATACAACCTAGATTTCTTCTCTTTTCTAATTGTGAAATATTTATTTTTAATTATGATAATCTGCTTGATATCAGACTGTACGAGGCGGAAATTTAAATTATTTTCCTGATTCCAATGCCCCAACAATTATATCAATGTTAATTGTTTTGCAATATCTTACTGTTTGCTGTCCATTTATTTATTTATTTTAGAACCAAGCATATCTACTAGAAGCTTTAGAAAAACACTCTCAACCAACGATTAAAATTCTGTTAAAAAAACCTGTGTGAAAAAGTGATGTTGATCATTTACTATAGTATTTGAAGGCACATTACAAGTAACTAATTACGAGGTAAATTTCTTATTTTATTTTTAAATTACATTTATTTTAAATTTTATTTATAACGAATAATATTAGATATAAATTATGTTTTTACTTATCAAGTATATATGACTCAAATTAGACTTAAATGACTTTAAAAAGATCTAAATAAAATTTGCAGTACTCAAATATATAATTCTGATATAAGGATCTGATTGTATTTAAAATTTCTTCAAATATTCTATTTATTAAATAAACTATAGATATCTTCAAAACTATTAATTCGAATTATGTATTTAAGTTGTTCACTTAGCAAATATTTTACATCTATTTAAATCCGATAATAAGCAAAGCGCAAGTTCGTGCACATAGTTTCTATGAGTTATATAGGACGTACATTAGGTATAATTGTACTGAGATCTAAGATGTGTTCGAAAGGCTGACGCCCACCTCCCGCATGAAACCGCCCCAGCCTCAGTCCGCTGCGGCGATGAATTCGGTTTCCTACATTCTGCTTCGGTAACACAAAATATAAAGTGATCTCTAGTGTATAATTTACTCATATATGATATCAGTAAAATACCATTCTTTACTTTTAATTACAATCTGTCATGGTCGGACATTTTGACAAATATATGACTTTTTTGAATGGATGGCAACCTAGTAGTTATCCAATTCAGTTGTGACTAATTTACTACAGTCAAAGTATTTATTGACATACCATGATTAATATATGCAGCTAAAACCATGAGAGGCGATGCAGTTATATTTGAAATCTTTAAGCTCGAATAGAAATTTGACGTCAAAGCTGCCTGATGTCGACCTTGGTCCTGGGTGGGATCGAGCCAGCAAACGCGGAACTAGTTTGTGATCGCAACTGATTACGCCACATTAAGGCTATGAATAACATTTTGTGTGAATTTAAATTTTTCTTTACGCATAGTCAATTAAAATAGTCACTTTTCAAATGTTAGAATCAGAATATTTCAGCAATCATGTAAACGAGATGCAACTTTCTATTCTAGTACCCAAAGTTTCGAATTGAAATTAGCTGATTAAGTTGCAGTTTGATATCAAGAATTAGCGATATTCATTTACATATGTCATTTTTTTTTTAACTCGTTTTATTTAGCAATCAGAAATACATAAAGATTCCTATGAGCTAAAATGACAATGTTTAAGAGCGATGCCTAAGAAGAGCTCCAATGAGATCTTCTCAGTTTAACAAGTACTATAATAATATTATATTAGACCTAATCTAAGACTAAGTCTAAAGGCCATTGTCGTTTCAATATGTCAAAAATACTAATTTTAAATAGGCATATAAAAAGAAAAGAAAAATATGATATGAAAATGTAATCACAACAATAAAGTACAATCATTCAATAGCCAAAGTTGAATATTTAATAAAACAATTACTCAATGACTTCATGAGATAGACAGATTATAATTCATATCGAAATAAGAAAATATTAGCACACAAATAGCGAAAACGTAAGAATACAATCGAAGACTAAGATGCTAATAAGTACACTATTCCAAGTTAACATTGAAAATAATAATTTTGTATTTAAAATGTTTACCCAAAGATTATCGATTTTGTCTTGAGATACTATAAAATCTGAATGATTGATTGAATTTAGGAATGTAAATAAAGCATAATAATTTATTTAATATGGCACTAAATTTAAGCAGAATGTGTGAAAAGGCCAGCCAGCCGTGGTTTTGTGATAAGACATGGATTTGCAACCATTAGTTTTGGGGGCCATACCCCCCTCGGCCAGCTTCATATCAAGCAGTATGATATCAGGTATTAATATTTGAGATTATAGATTTCAAGTAATAATTCGGAGCATTGCCACATAAGATTACAAGTAAAAAAATAATGTGTAGGATCTATAGTAAAAGACAATTAGAAAAGGGCAACTTGTGGGTTACTTTGCTTCAAATTGTTCATCGCCAAATGTTTAATGCAAGATAGTTGATACAAAGTCGCAATTTATTTTATTTTGGTTATATTCATCAATAAAAAATAATTAGTAACAGTAAAATAAAACTGAAATTATTTCTACTTCTGAAATATATCTCATTATATATTATAAAAAAACAACTGCTTAACTTACTATTAGTACAATCAGCCCCCATTTAACAAGATATATAGAAATAGGTATAAGCACATAAGCAACTACGCTCAAACGGTAGAGGGACGTATGTTTGGGTCAGCAAAATACACAACATGGCCAATGTACCCGGTATACATGAAGATATGGACGTACACAGAATATGCATCTCTGGTTATTATTACGTAGAGCAAACTATAACCATGTATTTCATTTAAGATTGGATTATTATAAGAAGATGTTAAGAGAAATTTCTATTATCCCGCGGGTAAAACACGTGTCACCAAATACAAGAAGTAATTACAAAGAAAATGCTTAATATATATACATGTATATATATATATATATATATATATATATATATATATACTTTCATATCTTAAATTAAAATTATCCTTTTGTTAACAGCACACACTAAACACCATCACAACTTCTACCAAAAACTTTCAATTGCATTCTCCTTTATCATCAATGGATGATTCTATCGCTTCATAGCATAGAGCATTATAAAATAAACTTCCAATGTAAACTTCTTCTAATAGAATAAATTTATCCAGCGAACAACATGTTCACAGAATTATGGATCATAAATAATCGGGCAACCGTTATGGAGATAAGTTTGAGCGGTGCGATCGTCCCGGAGCGACGCCAATAAATGTTTTCAGAGCAGTTTACTTTAAACTATTGCCCAGTTTTTGAAGAAAAATAGGAGTTGGAAAATATTCTCACCGGCGATTTCTGAATTCATTTTACATATCGATTCACGAATATTTCATAGAATATTTTTTGGATTATTAATTTTAAAAATACTATCTAGATAAAAGATATTTGTGAAGCAAAAAAATATATGGAGTTCATTACGTTTATTCATTTTTTTATCGATATAAATGTTTGAATAAAATCCTTCACAATTTGCATTTTGTATAAATTTTGTTCCAAATGTAGTACATTCGGTTTATAAAAATCTATAATGTGTTTTAAAATGTGAATGCGTTAGGTAGGAATAGCATAAATTGTATTGGAAATATTAGTAATTTATGCACTAATATTTCGACCGAAGAGTCATGTAGTCAAAACATTAAAATATATAGTTAAATTGGTTAATTTAAATAGAAGAACTCAATTAGGCAATTCTGAACCATAGCGCATACATTGTAAAGTATGTATGATTCACAAAGCATACTGCGTAGTTTGTATTCTGACCGCTATATTTATAATTATCACGAATGGGTGCATACCTCTTACACTATTTATGAATTTGAGAGCATCCAGTTTGCAATTATAATATTAATGAATAAATAAAGCGCACATATTATTTTTAATTTAATTGGTTAGATAAAAAAATTAATATGTTGAAAGATATTTTTGTATTATGAATTTAATTTAACCAGGTAATTTTGATTGTCGAATCTGGTCTGATTCTTAAGACACAAAACTGTGTGATAAATGCGCCACAATTTTCAAGCCAGGTATAGGTATTGATACCACTATTTTTAAAGTTTTCCTGTTTATTATTAACGACATGTTTACAACAATTCTTTTTTTTTTACGTCTTAGACACCAGAATCGCAAAACATTTATAAATCCGTGCTCGCCATTTCACCAAAGCCAGGCGGCGCACGTAGAGAATTATGATCACGTACTTGGCTGCCCTGAAAACGAGAACCAACGGACAAAGCGAAACGAAAAGAGTTTAGAAATAATAGTCGGACGAGATACAAAACTAAAAAAATAAAATGCGACACGTTAATTCAGGGACGGAGACATGTTGCAATTTCAACTTTTGACGACACATATCCAATCCTATCCACGGATGCACAAATGCATTATTGATGAACGGAATTGATATCCTCAAGCTAAATGTATATATATATATATATATATATATATATATCATGCCCGTCGAAATATTCTCTAATTCAATTTCCGCAGAATCGCAAAATCATCAGAGACGAAGTGGGATATGAGTTTAGAATGGCATATAGTTGAAACTCATAATATAAAATATACTTCTCAGTTCAACTTGCTAGTATGAAAAAAATGTCGCGAATATTAAAAAAAATCTATCCTTTTCGAAGCTAAGTTTAATTTCAAGTAGTTTATATAATCTATTTATCGTTCTGAACAGCAATCAAAACTTAAGAGTCCTATAAGCTGCTGGGCTAATAGTTAGCAAACAGTTATCTCATCTCTGATTATAAATTTTGATATTTCAAAATTTCTGTAATAGGAAGATTATTTTATTGATGCAGTAATGCCGCATGAGGCCTATTTTCACTTGGAAACCAAATGAAAACCTCACGAATCTCACGAATCTAGCTCTAGCTACTTAAACACGAGTTCTAGCAGACGCATTGAGTGTATTGAGTCTATTATGGTAAGTATTGGGTATATTAGAATAAAAATGGGCATTTATTGCATATGTATGTATGTCACTATATGCATATTAATTGGCAGATATTAATGGTGAAAAAAGTACATGTATAAAAAGATATTAACGTTTGTAAATCTAATACCACGTGCACATGACATGTTGTCATTTAGAATCGATCTGGACATGTTCTCATAAATGTTTCAGTAATAACTGCTCATAAAGATATTATCAGCTCAAATAAATATAATCAACAATGTTGAACTATTTCAACAAAATGAACTCAATTTATCTGACATGCCAATCAAATATTGAACTCTTGAGCAAAGAACACTGATGAAATTGCGTTAATATTGCAGCAAATTCAAACATTCTCTAAGCAAATTTTAATCTGTTGATTATTACTCGAAAATGAATATAACAAGAAATCTATTCTCTACTTAAAAGATTTACACGAATATGTAGCGCTGATATTTGTATTATTTTTTCCATATATAATCATTTCAATAGTTTTGGTTGTATATTTGAAAATATGTACATTTTTTCAAGATTTAGGCATCAGTTTGTATTAACAGCAATAAAAATTTAACAGTAAGCAAATCATATATAAAATGGCCATTGACATACTTAATAGCACGTTATGCGAAATAATAATGAACGGCTTATAACTAACGTAATTATATTGAAAAGGCGAACAATTCTAAAGTAATTAACCTACTTCTCTTTATATTGAATATAGCGAAAACGTCAGCAGGTACACTGGTCATGACATATTTCAAAAACCATCGAATCTTTTTCTTTAGATAGTTTTCATTTTCATATTTTACAAATTTTTCTATATAGGGTTCAAACTACATATTTGTTATGAAAAATACGTAAATTTCAAGACTTAAGCAATACTGTATCTACTCTCCCAATCAGTTTATCATTTTAGTTTATCATGACTATTTTGATAATATATTTTCATTAGACAATGAGCAATCGTTTTTTACTTAACTGGCAGATAATCTGACAGAATGCAAAAAAATGAGGAATTTCATATCTTTGATTGAATAGTGTGTCAAGCAATTTAAGAAAACAGAATGCAAATAAATTATGCCATTTCAATATAATTATTGTGATGTGATCAATATATTGGTTACAAACATTTTTTATTTTTTAACTTCCCGTAGGGTAAGTTATAGTAATCGTCCAAAAATCGAAATCAAAAATTTTCACATTTCTCGACGTTTTGAAGGTTTCTGAACATTTTGGCATACCTCAGAAAAAATGGATGTGTGTGTGTGTGTGTGTGTGTGTGTGTGTTTTGTATGTCCGCGTTTTTTCGTCCACGTTTTCGGGCGCACGGATCAACCGATTTGAATGGTTTAAAAAACATTCGATTCCTATTGATAGGGAGATGTGCTGATTAGTTTTTGGCAAAGGCAGGTCCAGCCGTTACGGAGATATGGAGCAAAGAGTGCAAAAAATAGAAAGCGAGTTTTTGAGAGAACGGATCAACCGATTTGAATGGTTTAAAAAACATTCGATTCCTATTGATAGGGAGATGTGCTGATTAGTTTTTGGCAAAGGTAGGCCCAGAGGTTTCGGAGATACAGAGCTAAATTTAAAAAAAATGGCTGTTTTTGAGAGAACTAAGCGTCCGATTTAAATGATTCAAAGAATTTTCTGCTTTTTTCAACAAAATAATTGATTTTGGAAAAAAAAATTTTTTGTTTCTAATTTTTTTTTCAAAAATTTTTTTTTGTAATTTTGGATTAAAAATTCAAAAAATCACCCAAGCTAAGCACAGTCTAAGCGCCACTTTGGTACAAATGTTTACCCAAGTGCGTTTAGACTGTTTGTGTACTGGAGCACTTTTCCAATTTTGTGAAAATTGTTTTTCCGTTAGACAGCGACGCGGCGCTTACGCGCTTTATATTTTGTCTCTATGCTGTTAAAGCAGTACGATTGCTTTGAAAAAAAAAGTTCAGATCTTCCAAAATATATCAAAATGAAGATAACATTTTTTCAAAAAAAAAATTTTTATAAAAAAAATTGTTTAAAATTTTTTTTAAAAAAAAAAATTTTTTTCAAAAAAAAAGTAATTTTTTGTCCAATTTAAAATTTCTAAAAAATCTTATTTTTTCGAAGTAAATTTTTTTGCAAAAATGTTAATCGTTTTTAAAAAAATAATAATTTTTGGCACGGGAAGTTCCAGCAATTTGCCTTAAGGCACGATGCCTTAATTGCCTTAAGACAGAATTCCACTTACAGCTAGTTATTAAATTTATTCTGCAATCTCTTTTACATAAGTATTAACATTAAGCAGAGATTGCTAACAATGATTATCTTACAATATAAACCAGTAGATAGTAGCAACACCCAGCGGCGTGTCGACTAGGTATAAGGACTAATTATCTATACTCGAAGTATTTGCTGACATCTTTATTATATGTGCAACTATACCCACGAGAGGCGATTTTCACTTGAGGCTATATTTGAGATCTATCACCTCAAGTGGAAATTTGACATCAAAGTTGCCTGATGTCACGCTTGGCGGTAGCGGGAATCGATCCACCGAACCTGGGACTAGTTGGTGCTAGCTCACGGTCTAACCGATATCGCCACCGCTGGCCATAAACATTTTATGTGAAATAAAATAAACTTCATATTTTTCATTTATATTCCAATAGAACTTTTCATTCCATAACTGAGATCAGAAAAATAAGGGTTACGTAAGTATTAAAATGCAATTCACTAAGGAGGATAACCGAATTACCTTCAACCTCTGAACCATAATGACAGCAACTAATTCTATATCCGCAATTACAAAGTATCATCTTAATAAGTGAGGCACCCCGGTAATTCGTGCGTTAAGGAGTCAGAGATTTGGGGAAGGACCATCAAAACATGCGCCTCCATAATTTTCTAATTTAGTAATTTTCCTCTCAGCGGTGAATGAAGGAATGAGATTAGGCGGAAATAATTAGGAAGTCACGACGATACCTACATCCGGCGTGAGCCACAAAGCTAGACGTGCCGGAGAGGCTCCTCAACGGCGTCGTCGTCAGATATCATGTATGCATATCTTATGACTCTAGCTAAGGCGGCTGAGAGAATTCTCAGACATTCCTGAGATGTATTTTAATTGCTCTTAATAGAATTAATATATGCCTCGTAAGATCTTGTAAATATTCTGCGAAAATCAAGACCACTTTTCATATAGATGAGTACCTGGCATGTGAGATAATGTAATTCTATGCGTTATTTACAATTACCCATTACTTTGGGGATTGGATAGAGATAATTTAAGATAAATACTCGGAAATTCTATTACTATGTGAATGGCTGGCTAGTTATTAAATAAGAGGTCAAATATATATAAACAAATAGGGGGAAGTCCCGTAACGCCGGACAGCACCTAATACCGGACACTCTTTTTAACACGTATTATTTAAGCGAGTATAAATCTTTTTATATCAAAATACAAGTGAAAGGGGCGGCGAGTGCACACAGGTGCAGGATCACCCGTCATGACTCACCTGTGGCGCACACGGCCACGGCGAGAGCAACCCTTTGCTGTTTTAGGCGCAAAGTCTCGGCGTCACCAAAATATCAATGGAAGTAATTCTAGTGTATTTATGCATGTATATTTTAGTGGCATTCAAAAATAAAAATATTACTTGATTATTATTCGTAAAATGGTAGAATATTATTAGATATTTCAAACAATTTTAGTAGGTACCATCAAATGAACGAAATTGTCTTTCCCTTAGCACCGGACACTAAGTCGTCCCTTAGCGCCGAAAGTAAACATATTGATATTTCTTGTGAGAATAAACAAAATTTACTCTAATTATTTAATTTTGTTCTGTATGAGAGCTAACGGTCACTACATACCCCCATTTTTCGTATTTTCTAATCAAAGAATGAAAATCTTATGATGAATGCTGAGAGCATCGGTTTGGCCCAGCCAAAAGGGTAGATAATTAGTGATATTTTTTGCAATATCTAAGAATATTCGTCAAACACAAATGTGCAGATATTCCAGAGTGTGTAGATGGCTTTATATGTGTTCAATTCTGGTTATTTTGAAATGTCCGGTACTAGGTGCCACTTCGTAAAATCACATTTTTTGTTACCAAAGTTTGATTGATAGTATTAATTATGGTTTAGCAAAGATTGCGTTTTTGTTAATTTAGTTTGATTTCTAACTTTGTTATCTAACACAAGTCATAATTTAATAAACATTTCGTAAAATATTTTTTGATTTATTTATAAATAACCTTAGGTGTCCGGCACTCGGGGACTTCCCCCTATGTATAAATATAGACAATGCTTTTCATTTATAGTATTAGATTAATTGCTGGTAAATGAAATTTAAGCCGTATATCAATGTAGGTCAAATGCCATCAAGCATAACAATTAACTTTGTGCAAAAATGATTAAATTTATCTTTACTATATAAAACCATCTACATGTGAATTTATCATTAATAACAAAAGTGACTTCTAAGATGAATGCTTCACTAATAGACTCGCCAAAGCGCACTAAAGGTAGGCAAAAAGTCGAAATATCTCTCCGTCGAAGTAAAGGGCAAGCGTAACGAATATTGGCCCATTTGTCTGCTTTGCGCGAGTACGGTACACCGCACAAATAACGCCCGGTGGGATGTTATGTGTACGACTCCACAGATGAGGGTTCATCCTCCACTGACAAGTTGCTCTAACATACGTTGATTGTTCTCTTCATAAACATATGTCAAAATCATGAGAGGATACCGAACAAAACTGTATATCATTGCGTTTCGCGAAAAGGGAAGTTAGGCTTATTTGTTATTCAAATGGATATCATCGCCAGATTCTATGTATTACGAAATCTTATCTTATACCATGATCCGATATCAAACTAAGTGTAACCACATTTACATCAAATAGAAAGCATATATGTGATGGATATAGTGTGATTAGAAAATTAGAATAATCTTATGATGTTTATGGTAATTTAATTCAATTTTAATAATAAAGCTAAAGATCATCCCGCTCATGCAACTATGCATACCGTTTCTTATCGTCAGAATCGTAGTAAAATGTTGTTTTGAGGTAATCTGTCACTTACAACTTATTTTATTCCGCCATAACTTCAATATGCTAAATATTTAGAAATTTGAAAACATGTTTTGTTTTATTCTGTTCAAAAATTGCAATTTGAATAGCCATTGGTCAAAAATCAGTACATAAAATTGTCCATGATGTGTCCACTCGTCAAACACTGGTTAAATAACATAAAAACAAGCACGTAGGGCTTAAAGGTCCTCGAGTCCAACGCTAATATCTCAAAAGTAAGTAAAGTTGAGTTTTTTTTAATAACAACATTTGAAAATAGATGGAAAAACGCCATCACTTTGATTCTTACCACGTTTTTCTGTTTAGAGATAATGGCAATGTTTAAAAATCCATAACAAAAGTATGGTTTCTGTTTTAAGTACGAGACCTTAATGTGATTTTCATGTGTATTTGATATTTAATGGTTTTATGAGATGTGTTGTAAATTTTAAGTTAGATTCAAATTTGTTTTATATAACCTCTATAAATTCTTATGCGTTGGTGGGTTAAAAAGAACCAATTATACCCTAGTAAAGGTGTGAACAATGAAAGGTGTGAGTGAATAAAAAAGTAAATTAAGTTTAAAAAATCAATTTTATAAGAAATGAATTAAATAAACAGGCATTTACCCCGACAATGAGGGTAAAAAGAACCAAGGAACAACAAATGATGAATTAACTGGGAGTTTTACTGAACATAGTCATATAGTTGTTTGATATGTATTATTTGTTGTGATATCATTGGGTTGGTTTGCAAAAAATAATTACTCAAAGTCAAAGTGGACCTTGTCCCACCCGACCCTACCTTTTTTATTCTAGTATGTATTTTTACTGCACATTTACTGTTAGTAGATGCTAATAGAATATTTGTAACAAAAATCTGCAAAAAACCTTTTTTTCTCTATGAATCCCCCCGAACTACACATTACCCGTGTAAGCATTCATTGGACAAAATCCCAGTGCAATGACATTGTAACGGCATTATGCATTGAAACAGATTAAAATGTAATGCTGTGATCAAACTCGCGAACTAGATTCAATTAATAGCTAGTGCGAACCAATGAAGCTGATCACATCAGACATGCTATTAGCTCGCAGCTCCATTAGGAGAATTCGCACGTTCGCAAATCTGACATGTCGGTCCGCTAGCCAATTCGTGTCGGGTTTATATCAATAATTGCGACGGAGTGTCGCGACGACGATCAACTCTAACGAACGACAACTATTCGAAAGTGATTAATTTGCACCGCACAAGAGATTTTAGGATGCTAAGCGAAATGGAGTTTGCTCGAAATGGTAGTCACACATTTCATTTTTCAAATATATTTATTTTTATGCGGTAAAACTACACATAATAAAATTTCATTTGGCGCAAATTATTTTGAAAAAATTTTCATGTAAATGGAGCATCGATATGTACATTTATTTAATTTTTCCTATAATTATATTTTCCTCTATAAGATTGTAGGCGGAAGTCCCGTAATGACGGACGGCACTTAAAGCCGGACACTCTATTTAACACGTATTATTTAAGCGGGTATAAATCTTTTTATTTCAAAATACAAATGAAAAGAGCGCGAGGGGCACACAGGTGCAGGATCATGGCACTCGGCAGGAGCAACCCTTTGTAGTTTTAGACGCAAAAACACGGTGTCATCTAAATATCAATGGAAGTAATTCTAGTGTATTTATGCATTTATCTTTTAGTGGCATTCAAAAATAAAAGTAGTACTTGATTGTTATCCGTAAAATGATAGAATATTATTAGATATTTTAAACAATTTTAGTAGGTACAATCAAATGAACGAAATTGTCTGTGCCTTAGCACCGGACACTAAGTCGTCCCTTATCGCCAAAAGTAAACATATTGATATTTCTTGTGAGAGTGGACGTCATTTACTCGAATTATTTAATTTTGATCCGTATGAGTGCTAATGGTTACTACATACCCCCATTTTTCGTATTTTCTAATCAAAGAATGAAAATATTATGATGAATGCTGAGAGCATCAGTGTGGCCCAGCCAAAAGGGTGGATAATTAGTGATTTTTTTCTTTTGCAATATCTAAGAATATTCGTCAAACACAAATGTGCAGATAGTCCAGAGTGTGGAGATGGCTACATATGTGTTCAATGCTGGTTATTTTGAAATGTTACCAAAGTTTGATTGATAGTAATAATTATGGTTTAGCAAAGATTGCGTTTTTGTTAATTTAGTTTGTTTTTTAACTTTGTTATCTAACACAAGTCATAATTTAATAAACATTTCGTAAAATATTTTTTGATTTATTTATAAATAACCTTAGGTGTCCGGCTCTCGGGGACTTCCCACTAATTCAAAAATTAATAAACTAAGACTATTCAGTTATTCATCCATTAAGTGCATCAGTGAGTATCTACTCGAGAAAAGACACCTTTGAGTCAAACTTATGATGCCAGCCATAATTAAACATATTGCACTATATATGTACATGTACACACATCCTGCAGGATGTTCTATAAAATTAGATCTATGAAACGGACGGACATTGTCGCCAACATATGGACGTACAAGCTCGAGGAACAGTGCGAGTTAATGCTATCTGCGATATCCGATGTAGTTAATGAATTATGGACACATATGCAAATCCGAACTCCATTCATCCATTAGACCATGGTATGTAATTACATAATTTCATAATTAAATAGCAAATTTTTGTATAGAAAGATGTGCTATTGAACATAAAAGGTCAAGACACTAAAATGATTATATGTATTTTCGAATATCCTTATGAACCAATAATCCTTATGAACTCAATCATTACTAAAAAACGGCATTTCAGGTTTTCAGAACGAAGCGTTTGATTTGTATCATCTAAAAAAACATTTAACTTATATTGATGAAATGAAAAATTCATTAAATTTTTGGGAGGGCAGGTCCAGCGGTTTTGCAAATCCAGAAGAGAAAGTTACAAAAAATGACATTTGGTGAATAAAAATGATTATTAGATGACTGCACTTACTTGGAAAAGCCAAATAAAAATAAAAAAGCAGCAAATAATGATCAAAATGAAAGAATTTGATTGGCTTTTGCGTAAAAAGTCTAAGCTCACTGTTGAAAATAAGTTGCTGCTATATAAATCAATTATCAAAGCAATCTGGACCTACGGAATTGAGCTCTGGGGATGTGCTTACAAATCTAATATAGCTATAATGCTCAGAACTCAGTCAAAAATTTTACGAACAATTCTTAATTCTCCATGGTACGTAACAAATGAAACCATTCACAGCGACCTCAAGATGAAAACGGTGTATTTAACTTTCCAAGAATTCAAAGAAAAATACAAACGCAAACTGGACTCACATTCGAACCCCTCTATAGTTGAAATTACTAAACCTTATGGTACAAGAAGATTGAAACGACAATGGCCTTGGTCTTAGACTAGGTCTTAGATTAGGTCTAATATAATATTATTATATTAATTGTTAAACTGAGAAGATCTCATTGGAGCTCTTCTTAGGCATCGCTCTTACATTGTCATTTTAGCTCATAAAAATCTTTATGTATTTCTGATTGCTAAATAAAACGAGTCAAAAAAAAAAAAAAAGATGACTGCACATCAAATTAGACAAATGCCTTTTTTATTCTCTATTTTATTTACAACTGTCCAGTTAAGGACATTTAGTAAATTTGGGGAATTTACAATTGTCAGCCGTAAAGAAACATTGTATACTATCTTGACATGTTGGAAAATCAACTCAATAATTGTTTTTCCATTCGTTTTAATATTAACAATATTTTAATAATAATGAAAATACTGCCGGGTAAAAATGATTTTTAGACGAATGAATATCAAACTATGAGATATTTTATAGAAATTTCAATTACAATAAATTGTTTGAAAGTACAATATTTCTTTTCATTGCTATGAATTCCGTGCTAAGATTTTTAATGTTTAAAGCTCACTCACATAGAGTGAGTCAAATTCTGTCGTCATTATTGACATAGAAAATCAACCGTCTTGAATGGGTTTCTGAATTTCAAAAAAAAAATGGATTTTGCAAAAAAGTTGTTTTTTCCCAAAAAATTAAAAATATTACAAAAGATCTGTTTTTTTTCAGAATTTTCAAAAAACATTCACGTTTTCAAATTTTGCCGTACATGCAGCAGTTTTCATTTAATTTAAGACAATAGAAAATTGATCACTGTTCCGTTATCTACATAAAAATAAGTCGGGTTCACCTTCCTGACCATATAACTCCAGAACACACGAACCGATTTCGACAATTTTGCATTCGTTTGAAAGGTCTCGGGCTCCGCAAGATTTATAGCTAAGAAAATTAGTGGTGCATGGCATCGTGTCTAAGTGCAAATTGCAGGAACTTCACGCACCGTAATTAAAAATTCGAGTAATGACATTAGTGAGAATTATCAGAATTATGCTTGGTTAAGTCAACGAGCAATTCTTGCCGCAAAGAAATACCCTTGAAAAGAGTCATATACACCCTCGTTGAATTATCTTTCGAATATCTGATAAACAAATAAAATATCCAGATACTCAACAAAATCCTCATAGAGATTCCTTAAAATTAACTTCATGTATTTAAAATATTGATGTGACAAATAAAAATAAAAATTGTCCAAAAATTTTAAAATATAAATGAATAAAAACGCTGATGAAACTTAAAAACTCGTTAATTTTTTCAGCACTGACACAAATTTATATAAATTATTCATAATATTCATATTTTATACAACCTAATTCCCTATTTATCAGCGATGTTGTTTAGTCCGAAATAATTAACACGCCTACATGTCAATTCACCCCTCGAACTGTATCAAGCGACTGTATCGGCTGATGAATAAATGAAAAACGCAAACGCGGCTGTAAACAATACATCACTTCGGTAATTAACAATGATGGATACCGGGTTAATAATGCTAGATGATTTTTGATGATAGCGTGAGCGCGGTTGACACGACACAACCGGAATGATATATGTGCGATGCCGGCAGAGCGTCGATGGGGGGCAGAAGCATCCCCGGAGCTGGCCAGGGATGCATTTATAAATATTCGTTAAGATAACGCAGGGTCTAACACTAAGAGATCATAACTTACTTTTTATTATGTAAGAAAATGCAATCGCAATTTACATAATAGTAAAAAGTTTTTGAAGTAAAACTTCTTTAGGCACGACTAGGGTGTAAATCTGTACAAATGCAACGGAAGTGCGTTACGCCAGATAAGATAAGATAAGAGTCGAGTGCCAGAAATTCGTCATTTGCTCTCGAAGATATCATTTCTATACGGGTCGATTGTGATTAGTCATCGTGTATGTGAATAGAGATCTATCGTTGTATGCGTACCGGAATTAACGTTGTATGCGTACCGATATCAACGTTGTATGCGTTCCGATATCAACGAGGAAATCGGCTTATATAAAAAAAAAACATTTGGAGCGTCTACTAAGCGTAAGCTTATTGATTAGAAATTATTTCTATATTATTCGTAGTTTTTTAAATCTTTGAAGTTATTAAAATGGAAAATGTTTTTTAGGCAAGACAGATACTACAGCTATTCAAAGAATGAGATTATATCGCCAGCGAAAATGTAAAAAAATACCATCAGTCAATGAATGTATGTTAATTTTATTTACATGAAGTTCTTCAAACACAATTTTTACATGATGGGTGAAGTTGCGAAAACAATATTTGTCTAACTCTTTATCCACCGTGTGAATGAATATTATAGAATTTATTAATCAGAAATTTCATTAACAGTAACGAGTGTTGCCATATTACTAATAAACATTATTCAAAATTGTTATATGATGTATTTATTTTTACTTGAATGCCATCTTGTACAGTAGCAAATAAGTTTTACTTCAATCGCGTGTGAACCTTACGCGCACTCTCTTTTTTAATGAGAGTACCATACCATCACTTTTCCTCTTGACTAGTTTTTTTTAATTTTTGGTAAAAATACAAATTTAAGGTAAATACTTCTTAAAGATAAATACTGTTACTAGTTGCAATTTGCTTAAATACAGAAAACCCAATTATTTATTGATATTATTTATTGGTTATATTTTTGGAGGCTCCTTACCACAAATTTGTTTACTCGCAATTTAGTAAATATTCTAAAACTTGCCAAAAAACAATTTTATATAAAAACAAATCCTGGACAAATTTCATAAAGAGATTTTGATTCGAGTAGTCAATTTAATTATAAATTTGCCTGTTGGCAAGATGCTTCAACCTTCACTATCCAACAAAAGTTACGATATCATTGGGAATTTATTTACGCGCAAAACCAATACCAATATTAATAGAATTATCATTACGATCTGGTAAGGTCAACAAGTTATAAATTATGACAGTTTATTGAGAGCGATTGGAATTATTATTGATAATATATAATTATATAATTATAGTTAGTAATGCATGGCATCGTGCCTTAAAGCAATTTACTGGAACTTCCTGCACTGTTATTTTAAATTTTAAAACCTTTAATATTTCGATTGTTTTTAACATTTTTGAAAATTTTAAAAACATTTAATAAATTTGAAAAAAATCGACTTTTGAAAATTGGACATTTTTTGAAAACATCGATTTTCTTCAGAATTTTAAAACCACTGGATTTTACAAGATTTAACAACCAATCATATCTAGGCGCGATAGCCAAAGAACCCAAAGGAATGGAAAAATGCGTTTATTATTAAAATATCTGATAATTTCATATGTATGTGTGTAATGATATGACCGCGGAATGGCAATTTTTTTAACTTTTACCTCTGTATCTTCAAAACCGTAGGATCTACCGTTTCAATAATTTAACTAAATCTTCGTTCTATCAATACATGTGATATGTTTATAGAATTATTCAAATCGGACGCTCCGTTTTCTCAAAATTGCCATACTTTGCGCTTTTTGCCCAGTATCCTCAAAACGGCTGGACCTGCCTTTGTCAAAAACTTGTCAGCACGTCTACCCGTCAATACGATTCAAATGATTTATGAATCATTCCAATCGGTTTACCCGTGCGTCCGAAATCGTGGACAAAAAATTGAATCCAAACAAAAACACATACATACTATATACGCAAATAGACACACACCCGCCACACATACATCCATTTTTCTTATGTATGTCAGAAGCCTTTGAAACGTAAAAACATGCGAAGATTTCTATTTTCGATTTTGTTGCAATTACTATAATTTACCCTACGGGAAGTTAACCCTTTCGACTCGGATGCCGCCGCTCTGGCGACAAAATTCATATAAATCTCGCAATCCGCGAGTGGAAAGTGCTAATAATACAATATAGAAAAATTTATAATCCACATCTTCAAATTTGCAAGCACGCCCTATTTCAGAGGTAGTGAGATTATCGCTTTAAATAATCTCATTTTTGTTAAAATGTTGAATTTCATAAAGTTTCGGCAAATTAAATTTTAAATATTGATATAGTTCGGTAGAAGATACTGCTTAAGCTGAGATGTATTCTTCAGAACTGACATATATTCAAAGATAAAAACTTCTTTTATAAAAGTTGACATCTCTTTATTATTTCACTGTAAAGATTTGAGATTATATATACATAATATGAGATAGTGATTAGGTACAAGGAGATACAAGTTGAATCAAGCATATATTTTATATTAGACAGAGCCAGATTTGATCACCACGTTGTAAAAGGAAATGAAGCTGACATTTACGTGTAAGGTTGGTGTAAGCCAAATATTACTTCAGCCATCTCATTGCTTGTACATTATTTTTTTTAAACTTGGAGATTTTAACTTTGAAATAAAACTTTAATTTTCGATAAATATTTACAAGCTATATGTACCATTTTGCAAAATCCCAGACCCTGTTTCATCGAGAAACGATAATGCTTTTGTATTATTACAAAACTGCCAGCGCAGTCAACGCCGCCTGACATGTCACGTTTTGCGAGCATTGTATGCCAAAATAAAAAACCAACAAAATGGAAGCATTCCGCGTTTATTGTTTATTCGCAGTCGATTCAAAGCATCCGCACATCGCTGACATTTTAAATTATCGAGCTGCATGTATTGACGCGTTTGATATTATTATTAATCCCGAACAATTTTCGATGGAAGTACGAAAAATGCATAGCGCGGTAGGTATTTAAATCTGTTGTATTAATCATTTGTTCTATAAATGACTTTATTGTTGAAATATATTTATCAGATTATTGTATAGACAAAAATAGCCAAATATGAAATATCAGGTTTCGTTATAACAAAATTGTGGAAGTTCATGAGACTTTAGTAGAGGAGATTGGGTACGGTTGTGCCAGGGTACTGATTTTGAGATAGGATCCAAAGGGTATCTTTGTTCCGACAAGTTTACATTATTGCATTAAGTCGGCGTCCTACATTAGCATGATCTATAGACCGCACTGATTTTAAAGTTTCTCTGTTCGATTTTTTTGTATGATTTGATTTTAAGACTAATTCACCGCATTTGAGGGCATTATTAACTTCCCGAAGGATAAGTTTATGTTTTCATAAAAAAATCCAATTCGCTAATTTTATGTTTTCTCGACGTTTTAAGCCATTCTGAAAAATTATGTGTATTTGGAAAAAGTATGTGTGTGCGCGTGTGCACTCACAGATTTTTTGCCGTAAATCCACGTTTTCTCAAAAACGGCTGGACCGATTTTATAAATTTAATAGCCATTCGACGCATCTCCTTAAAGATTAGCGTTTATCAACTTTGCGCGACGATCATCCAAGCTGTTTCTTTGTAAATCGCAGAAAAGTGAAAATTTTTTCGTCCACGTTTTAGCTCGCAATTCTAAATCGATTTTGAAAATTCAAAAACCGTTCGAAAGATATTGGTTGGGAATCGTGCTGATTAGTTTTTGGTAAAGATCGACCCGGCCGTTTTCTTGTACTAAAGTTTTTTAAAAAAAAATTCGACGATTTTTATATCATAGTCTTCTAGATCATACTAAAACATTACCGCCCTACGACACCTCGTTTAGCTTTAAAAATTCGTCAAAATTTGCACAAATTGGTATAGTTTTTTTGGCATTTGTCAAAATTAGACTTTTCATCGACGTTTCCTCGAAAACGCCTGAACCGATTTCAGAAATTTAAAAGCCATTCGATGTATCTCAATGAGCACTATAGTTTGCTAGTTTTGTGAGACGATCTGCCGAGCCGTTTCTTTGTAATTTGAAAAAGAGTGTTGAACTTTTCGTCCACATTTAAGCTCATTCTACGGAATCGATTTAAAAAAATCAAAAACTGTTCGAAAGATATTAGTTGGGAATGATACTGATACTGATTAGTTTTAGGTGAAAATCTACCGAGCCGTTTTCTTGTAATTAACTGTTGAAAAACAAATTTAAGCCGATTTTTATAAAACTTTCTTTGGCGATGTGTATTATGGTCTTATAGAACTTACTGAAATATTAAGGCCTCACGACAAGTAGTTTAATTTTAAAAAATCATCAAAGTTTGCGAAAATGAGTAGTTTTGTTGACGTTTGTTAAAATTAAAATTAGACGATTTACTTGGTGTAACGTTAGAGTACTTGGTATTAATAAACCATTAAAGTCCTACGAAAACTGGTTTAAATACAAAAATCGAAAATTTGCTTCTAAAAAATACTCCGAGTTAACGTGTTCGTTCGTTTTCAATGATGGGTAATAAATCCACTCGGAATACTTCTAATCACTCATAAATTAATTTGTTTATTATTGATTAAGTCGATTATCTACACATATCGGGAAGTTCATGTAACTTGCCTCAAGGCTAAATACCAATACCAACTAGTTTCAGTATTTCAACGCAGGTTAATGTTCAACTTACAATTTGTTTTACTTTTCTTGCAGCTAACTAAAACAGTAACAACATTATTGATGATCAAAAAGAAGTGGCACAAACCGAAATATCTATTTTTATAAATAAATTGGTTTAGACGTGATATGATAATGAAGATCGTAAATTTCATTAGTAATATGTGTTGAAAATATACTCAATAAAATCAAGATATAAGATTTAATATACGAAGGTCAAATACGTTTGAAACTGAAGTATGTCTCAAATACACCCCACAAAAAGCAGATGAAAATCAAAGTGGCAATTTAATTTACTCTTAACTTGTGTATCCACATTGTTCTACTATTGGAATATCGACTCTTTGTTGTGCGGAATATTTACCGATTGCCAATCGTCTTCCATTGTCGTCTCAAACAATAAGAAGGCAAAGATCTACTTCTACATAATGGCCAGTCCCCTTGGCTCTCTTATAAAACAAATAAGACAACATGAAAGACGTTTGAAAAACGCTCAGGATGATTATCATCAAAGAGAACACTGGCACATTTCTGAGATGGCATTCTAATTTATAGTTTCTTTGTTTTTCAATCAATTGTACAACTAAGACAGGAAAAATGCGCATTCTTCAAAGTGGTTTCAAAAAATTATAGACTGTGAGAACTTTCTTTGGTCTAAAGGATCTCTTAATGATTAAAGTTTTGTACTTATAATATGCGAACTTTATACTTAATTTAATTAGCACTTTTTATCATCGTTTAGATATAAGAATAAATTCTTCATTCATGAAATTTAGTAATCCGTGAAAATCGTATAAAAAACGAAATAAAATAAAATAAAATAAAATGAGAAACTAATAAAAAACTAGATACTTGTCAAATTTAACATTTAATATATTAGTGATTTTCAGTGAGTTTAGATCATGTAAATGGCATATTTAATTCTTGTATTACATCGAACTATATTTGATTTTTTTTTCGAATATATAAATAAATATGATTACCTACGTATAAATATTTGTTCAATGTTTTCTATTTTACGCACTGGACTCGAATTCCAAATCAAGATACATATGCATTCAAAATGATGATAAAAATACTTTTTTTAATATTCATTACATTTTGTTTCATTTATTCAAACAATATATTTCAAATTCAATTATTATTTTAATAATGAATATTAAATAAGTATGAATAATAAATTAAACAAAAATATTAAAATGTGTTATATCATAAATCCGTTCAATGATGATAATAATTGCATATGCACTTACTGAATTACACAAAGGTGTTAATGCATTAATTTTATTATATATCATTGATTGAATTTACACCTTGCTTAAAATTAAATGATTTAATGCATGTTTTTATTTAATTATGCAAGTCAATATAAATTAATTTAATAATTTATTCTTTCCGCAGAATACTTGAATTAAATAGCAATATCAAGCAGCATATATTATATAAATGAAAATATTAATATTCAAATATAATTTACCAAGTATATTGCAATATTACTAGTTACAAAAATAATTGACAATCAACCTATACTTGGAGTATATAGTTGTAACCGATATAAAAAAAATATACAAGAAAAAATTCTCATCATTTTCTCATTCAATTCCATATTTAATTTCCATTACTTTTCCAAAGATTGAATATTGAGCTTTGTGATTTTAACCCTCCATAAGCACGATATGTTTTTTCGTGGCTTTTCTTATTGAATTTCCCTATTTCATTAGACTAATGGAACGCATGTCAAGCTCTAGTATGATATTCCAAAAGTGTCTATTACAATGTCTCTTATGGCAAAATGTTGATATGTATATTCGAATAAAAGTAAATTATTTACACAAGGGATTATAAAACCTTTGTATAACGAAGCAAATAAATAAAATCTTCAAAAAACGAAGGACATAAAGAATGTTTTTGTAATTAAATAATGGAGAAGAAATGATTTGAAATTATTGGAAAAACCCTGCATCAGATCTCTGAAATACTTTATCAAAATATATTTATTTATTAAATCTTTTTATTAAATTTCAGATTTTCTACGATTAAAACAAATTTTTGACTAAAAAACTAATTTTTACAAACATAGTATTCATTTATCAAGATCTTTCGAAATATGATTTATACACATCAAAGCTTTCATTGTTAAATAATAAATAATATATATTGAATTACATTATTTCATAAATTTTAGTGAAATTTAAATGTAACAGATATATTATTCTTCATATATCGAAAAATATAATATGCATACTAAACTAAAATTTTGAAATTATAATTCTAGGTAATTTCAAAAAATGAAAACTAAATAACCAAACTGCTTGCTTCAAAAGAATTTAATAACTATAAAAGTGGAAATATTCTAATAATACGAAATTATGAAAATTGAAATTAATTTACTCAACAAAAAAAAATAATAAAAACCTTAGGTTGATTTGAAATGTTAATACTGAATATATAAAGTAATATGAGCAAAATATCACGAATTTATTTCCCTGTGTAAATAATAATGATGAAATTGTTCCAAATATATTATTTGCAATTATAGACAACATTCCATGTACAATTTCCATGATGATATTTTATTCATTTCAGTAATAGCAGAGTGTAGTCGTAATTTAATTAACGTTCATGAGCTTTCTCTTCCTTATTTTGAAATTTAAGAGCGATATGCTTTTGCTGAAATAAAGTCGTAATTAGTGAACATCCAACAAGAATGGCACTGTGCAAATGTTGAAATAAATAAAACAAGATATTCAATTACATTGTTTGCTTCTACTCTTGTATTTGTCAGGTGCTTTGTGGATAAGATATCACAGTATATCTCAATTAAAAATTCCAAGCAAAAATTTGTTTTTTACTCATTATCTATTTTAAAAATAGAATAAATATGGCACAAAAATATTATTGTTGTTTTATAATATGAATTACAATGTCGTATAAAAATATACATGTAATATTCGACAATATCTAGCCAGCCGTAGGGTAGTGGTTGATAACGTGGACTAGCAAACCTTAGGTCCGGGTTTATTTACCCAACCTATGTCGGCTTTATATCAAGCAGTATAATAACAGACTAACTTAAGGTAATAGATCTCAAGTATTATTTTGAGTAAAATGACGTGTCGGAGGCATTATATGTAAACAATACATGTATATGTTGTTCACTATCAGATATACTAATCTATTATAATCTACACAAAAAGGAGAATAGTTAATCACTGGGTTACCCCACGAGTAATATCTAGGCTAAGATATGAGTATTATCATGCATCGTATGTAAAGATGAGCTTTATTTTTGATACAATTGCAAGCTATACAATTATATTATAGTAAATAAAAGCTTTAGTTTAATTGCAGCTAGTACAAATAAAACATATCACGAAAATTAAATTCTAATGAATGAATATTTTCCATATCAATCACATGAGACGAAAGATTACACCAACTCAAACTTTAATATAAAATTAATATTAAAAATGTTTCTCAGAATATTGGTGCCATTGCTGCCTGATACACAACACGACACTAAATTCTCAACCATCTCATATTTAAATTTTAGGTCGTTTATTTAAAAAAAACGATCTTATTACAAAAAATTCAATACTCGTTATATGGGCTGCAGAAATAGGACACAGAAGTAATGGACAAATTGTATTTCCACTCTGCGTGGAATAAATCAAGAATGAATTCGTATTGTTCGCATCGTAGCTGTAAAATTAACGGCGACGTAGAACATTCTGATGGAATAGAAGACACAAGAGTTTCGAATAAATCTAAAGAGAATTATATGCACTGATTTGCATAATTAAACATCGAATTCAACAGCATTCTGGAACACTAAAGTTTTCATACATATATTTGAACAAGGCGATAGAAAGAAGATAATGTCCATCTTGTATAATAATATGCTTTTAGAATTACACATTACATGGATTTTCAAAATACACACAAGTGATGCTTTAGTTACATAACTTTCATTACCTCAATGTAATTCGAATTTTTTAGCTTTTTTCTTTTATTGACTGATAACCATATAGGCAAGTTTTAATTTTTTTAACAACGAGCATAAAACATATTACTGTCCATCTTATTCTATTTATTCTATAATGATTTGTTTAATTTTTATTATGTATGAAAATTATTAGACAATCAAGTTCCTAATATAAACAAAATTAGCTTTTTTCATTTTTGAAATCTCTTCTACAATTAAATAAAATCTAACTTAGTATTAATAAAAATTTTAGCAAGTGGGGGTTGAACTATGCATTAAGGCTATGTATCGAAGTTACAATATGGTAAAAAGCAGCAGCATAATCTTTTAGTACATTTAACGAACTAGAATGTTAAATGGGTTTATGCTAGCTTCTTTGAAAGTCATCTGAAAGACATGTTACTTTAAATTTTGTTTACTTATGTTATAATTTTCTGAAATTCAAAAAGTAATCATCGTTTGCAATCTTTTATTTATACTTCTACTATTATTTTTAAAGAATTTAAACAGTATATTATTCATATTCTAAAATGCCTAAACGATGCAGTAGATATTTTTTTGAAAAATAATTAAGAAAGTAAAATATTACGCAAATCTGCTTACAGCGCTACCTGTATTTTCATGGTTACTAAATGATTATTCATATAATAAAAATTCATTGTAATATTACTAAATATCACCTAAGTCAATAATTACCAACTCCTTCATATAATTAATATTAATCAAAGATACTTTAACTTATCGACAAGATCACTTTTTTAAGTTAATTCAAAATTATTCAAGTGCTAATGAATCATAATACTAAAATTTACAATATGTCATCTATTTTATAATTAATTATAAAGAACATAAATCTTTCTTGTAGATCTTGATTCAAAGATAACAACCCGGAAAAGATTTGGTGTCAGAAGTTCATTAATATTCGCCTCTTTGCTTTCATGATTAATGGTGAGCCAGTTCGAGATTAAAAAATATTAATGAAAATAATTATGACAGGCACTCTCTCTAGAAAAAAATCTCTCTGCAAATTTGTACAAGGATTTTAGTTTAGAATCTGTTGATTTATTAAACAATGAAATGAAGGATTCTCCCTAATTCCTTGAAAGTACTTAACTTATAGTTTATTAATATATAGATAGCATTAGTTCGTCTTACATTATATGATATGTAGTAATTCGCTATAGAATTTCAAATAAATTGCAAAAAAATATTGAAATCTGTATGATTAATCTGCAAGATTAATTTAAGTAATCAATTCTAAAGCAAAAAGACATTTTTATTTAAGACAGCTTCTTACGTAGTATTAGGTAGTTTCTGTAGAAAGATAACCGTATCTGAACATAAGAAAACCCCTATCATAACAAAGAAAAATATTTCTAAAAAAGTATAGCATATTTAAATATTATCTGAATATCAAATAAATATCTCACGTTATTGACTTATCGGCAAGATGATTTCTAAATTACTTTTCTAAATGATTAATGAAATTGGTGTACAAAAGTTCTTGCAGTATATTGCATTTATTGCAAATATTAATAAATTAAGAACCTTCAAAAACTAGCCATGTGTATCAAATACGCAATATTTTTATGACATAATTTATAATTACCAGTCTCGTTAGGTGCAATAAATCATTTTGAAACATAAAGCGAACGGAAACTTTTTCATGTCAAATACTTCATGCGAAAGTTTAACCTGAAATGAATTCGGAATATTTCAAAAAATAAAAGCAAGTAATAAAAATAATTAATGAGGTATGTGCATATAAAAATAATTTTATATACTCTCATTTATTAATATTTGCTTGGGCTTTTATATGTGAGTAATGGAAATTATGTAACGCAAGCATAGCCAATTTGGCATATAATTGGCAATTGGCATATAATTGTTTTTTATGAAAGAGGTATTAATATATATTTATTGATAATTATTACATATATATATATATATATATATATATATATATACATATACGACAAGTGTACTTATTCAATTTTAAATCTTATTCATAACTAGCATATAAAAATTTATCAAATTTGCTACCACTATATGATTCGATTTGAAATATTCTTTTCAATATTTGTTTGACAATTATATCAAAATTAACTGAAATGAAAATCTGTCAAATACCGCAAAAGCACAGAGCAATGTCAAAAGGTTAACAAAATTTATTTTTCATCGTTGCTGAAACCATATCTAGCCAAAAATATATTGCAAAAAGCAATTGATTGAATTTTCCGAATGTCATGTCGGGCGCATTTTATTCAGTTTAAAATTCACCATGGTATGTGCAGAGTAATCGATTTTAAAGAGACGCAACGGAAAAGTGCAACTCATGTGAAAAACTCCAAAGAAAATTGCTCGCAAAGTAAAATATTAGCGTACGACTTCAATAACGGCCTGACGGCTTGACAAATAAATCTCGAGCGCATCAGACACCAAGACTTTGCTAGTTATAGAGAAGACAGCATTCGCATATAGTTTACAAAATTGCAGTTTTTGCTACAGAATTTTGTGACCACAGAACCTGCATACAAAATTACATAAACTCATATTCATGGTCCAAATCAATAAATTCAATATTATACAAAAACAGTGCAAATCACTCAGTAAATGGTACCTATTACAGTTTAATTATAGAATGAGTAATACAGTAATTTTATAACCTCATCTAATTTTAAATTAACTTTGGCAATTTTAATTTGTCTTTTTATATTAGCAAATATTCATATGTTACATTATCATTTCACATTTTATAAACAATACACGCTACATACAAACATTGTTTCAAAGTCTCGAGTAATTACTGTGGAGACAAGCCTCGAAAGGTACTCCTCGTGAATGACTCTTGTCTTTATATATACAGTAGACAATACATATTTATTTATTATTCAGTTGCCAGTTTGTGTTTACTAAACAAACATCGAAAAAGCAAGACACAAAACCTCTAGAGCAAACCCATTATAATAATGCAGCAGTATATCACCAACAACATTTCAGGAGCGAGTATTAAAGTTTTACACATTGACCTGTATGTTTTATATGATAATGTATGAGTGTAACATAAAGCATATAATATAAATTTGTTCAACAATTAAATAAACTTTAGTAACAAATAAAATTATATCTTTGTGATGATTGCATTATTAACTAGTGGTGCACGGTATTGTGCCAAGGCAAATTATGGAGCTTTCTGTACAATAATTAAATATTGCGGGAATAAAAATAATCAATCATCAGAAAAAAAGATTAGTGAGCAATGATTTTTTTTAAATATTTAAAAATAATTATTATAAATACTCTAACATTTATGGTCGTATTTTATAAATCCAATATAATATAAGTGCTTATATTTGGGCGACCTATGTTTATTTACAAAAACGAAAACATGATGAAGAAATACCTACGACACAAGGCACTACGTTTTTTTGAATCATTCAAATCGGCTGGTTCGATGTATTGTATCCAACCATATGCCCTCACACACACTTACATACATTCATACTATATTAAGGTATGCCAAAATGTTCAAAAATCTCTGACTCTACAATTTTAATTTATGAAGTAAAACTTCTTTAGGCGCGACTAGGGTATAAATTCATACAAATTCAACGAAAGTGCATTACCGCAGAGTCAAGTGCCAATGATTCGTCATTCGCTCTCGATGAAATCATTTCTATACCGGCCGATTGTGTTTAGTCGTTGCGTATGTGAATAGGGATCTGTCGTTATATGCGTACCGGCATTAACGTTGTCTGCGTACCAGCATCAACGTTGTATGCGTACCTATATCAACAAAGAAATCGGCATAGATAAATAAACATTTTAAAGTTACATCGTAGTACAAATTTTGATTTAATGAATCAGAAGAATATTTTAACCTGTTTCTTGAAAATAATAAAATAAATTAAACATTTGCGATATGTAGTAAAAGTAAGTTTATTGATTAGAAATTATTTCTATATTATTCGTAGTTTCTATAAATCTTTGAAGTTATTGAAATAAAAAATATTTTTTAGGCAAAACAGATAGTACAGCTATTCAAAGAATGAGATTACATCGCCAGCAAAAAAGTAAAAAAAATACAAGCAGTCAATGAATGTATGTTAATTTTAATTACATGAAGTTCTTCAAACACAATTACATGATGAGTGAAGTTGATGAAACAATATTTGTTTAGGCGTTGTTTAACAAAATAGACTGTGTGAACAAATATTATAGAAGTTATTAATCAGCAATTACTTCATTTCTATAATGAAGGGTCATTTCTAAGTGCTAATTACATGACAAACCGATCATGTAATATTTAAAGTGACTTTAATTACATTATTGTTTTTAAATATTTTTCATGTTTTTAATGCTATTATAAATATATAATTTATAATTTATCATTATATAAATGTGTATGATGATTGACACTAATGTGAGTGAGTGTTACCACATTACTAATAAACATTATTCAAAATTATTTCACTTAACTTAAATTTAGAAATTCGAATTTTTAATATGGGATTACCTGTAGGCGTAGTAGCCTTCTTTCATACACGTTTCATAAACTCAACAATGAAGATTATCACAATATGAACAAATATAATACAATTTGTATTAATTCTGTTCTTTTTTATCTTAAAGATATACTTTTCGAATCTCTCAACTTTTTGAGAAATTTTGAGGTTTAAGACCAAGAAACCAATTAGATTTTCTATAACTATAATCGAAGCAAATTCTTTTAAGCTGCATCCGTTATCTCTACAATATGGCAACAATAATATATGTTTTGCGATGGCAAAAAACCGTAATTTGCATACTCATTTTTCATTCAAGAGATATTGCCTGGTTTGGAATGAAACTAAAAGAACTTAATATTTGCCTGAAGAGTCGCGAGCTCTCGAGGTCTACTCATCGTCGGAGTGTTGACGTCACAACGCAAGAGTCACTCATCCATTATTACGCTTCCATATACATGTAAATTTGCACATGCGAATATTTGAATATGAAATGGGACTCGGTTGTACGAGAAAGAAGCGCTAAGGGCCGAGAGGGTATTACAAATCTTCCCGCAGTTTATTATTTATATTTAATAAAAGAAAATGAAAAAGGGCTGTGTAAGTAATTCTCTCACTGTAAGACTGTCGTATTTTCTAATAAAAGCACATGAACATGGTAATGATATTAAATATAGAACGGTGGAGCATGAAGTTCTGGCAGAAATTGGAAACACTGTCTTTGTTTATGTGTGAATTAAATGTTAATATTCAGTAAGTGGTGCGGTAGTATTATTACATATGCATTTGAGCAGTGAAAACGCATTATTTTTGTATTAGAAGTTCGTCAATTTTTTTTATAAAATCTGATCTGATTCGCTTTCTTAATTTGTCTATGAACTTAAATGAAAAAAAAAAAATATGACATTTTTAAGTTATTAAATTGATAACACAACTAGTGGGGTGCATGGCATCGTGCCTTAAGGCAAATTGCTGGAACTTCCCGTACCAAAATGACATTTTTTAACTTATTTTCATTGAGAGTCCATAACTGCTAGACCTGCCTTCTCTTGGCACTTTTTGCTCCGTATCTACGGAACAGCTAAACCTGCCGTCGCCAAAAACTAATCAGCACGTCTCTTTATCAATACGAATCAAATGATTTTTGAAATCGAATCGACGAAAATTTGTATCCGCAAACACACGCACTTACACACATACACACATACATAAACACACACACACACATATACATCCATTTTTTCAAAGGTATGCCCGAATTTTCAGAAACCTTTGAAACGTAAAGATATATATAAATTTTCATTTTCGATTTTTTCGCGATTACTATAACTTGACTGAATCACATAGTCAAAAATATTCATTTAAAGTATATAAGTGAGCTTTAAAACTTTAGCCAGAAACCGAAAACTAATCACCTCTTCTCCTCGTCATTACGCATTGAATGCTTTTTGGATCATTCAAATCGAATGCTCTGATCTCTCAAAAACTCGATTTCTATTTTCTGCACTCTTTGCTCCGTATCTCCGAAATGGCTCGGCCTGCCTTTGCCAAAAACTAATCAGCTCATCTCCTTATCAATAGGAATTGAATGTTTTTTTAACCATTCAAATCGGTTGAACCGTGCGCCCCAAAACGTGACTGGAAAATTGTATCCATACATACATACACACACACACACATACATCCATTTTTTCTGAGGTATGCCAAAATGTTCAGAAACCTTCAAAACGTCGAGGAATGTAAACATTTTCAATTTCGCTTTTTGAAGGGTTTGGACCCTACGGGAAGTTGATAACATATTTTATAATGACATGATTTTGTATGCTTATGATACTATACAGTAGATGGATTTATACAATTTTTCATTTCGTTTCATAAGTTTACAGAAAAAACTCTATTGAAGCAAATAGTTTTTTAAACTATATTTTCGGATAAAAATAGTACATAAGATTCAGTATCTATAAAAAATGCGCGATAGAACCCATAAAATATGATGGAATATAAAAAATAATTAAAGTAGTTAAAAATAGTTTTATTAGGATGCATGTGAGCCAATGTTACGCTTCATTATTCATATAAAATGGCACCAAAACCTGACAAAATGCTGTATTTGTCGTGTGATCAGGCGTTTTACCTATAAAATGCAACTTCTCGTATGCATTATAAATGCACATCATAATGATGCACTTAAGATTCTTCTTTGACGTTTGTTCGTTTTCAAAGTTAGATTTTCTATTTAAAACATCTGACTGCATAGCAACAACGTAGCACTTGCACAGTTTGTAGTGCTATTTTATATGAAAAACGCAGGGTAACATAGCCTTGCTATAACATTGCTCTATTTTACGACATAATTGGCCCAAAAAAATTTTAGAGTAAGTGCGCTCTATTAATGCTGAACGAGTTTTTCTACTATATCACACAGACCTCTCAAAATATAATAATTTACATAAATAAAATATTAAAAACTATTATTAACTCATTATAACAAAACCAGGATTCAAAATTAAAAATTTTGAAGAAAAACTTTTATCTCATTGATATTTTCTATAGATAACAAATATTAATGAAAATGCAATTATTTTTCGGAAACAGTAGTAAACATAGTTTCGCAGAAAATTAAAACAAATTCCTTAATTATTGAACATACTAATAAAACACAAACAATAACAAAGTTAATTAAACTTTGTGGAGATTCCACAGAAATGTATATATGTTTAACGTTCCAAGTAATATAATCATATTTCAGTGCAAAATAACAAATAATTATTTTGATCATATTAATCTAGTGCTGCTCCATTTCAAAAACAATAAAGCTAGCAGCATCATTAAAAGCTAAAACTAAACGAAGATAAATTTTATTAACTAAGTGCTTCCAAATTATAAGATATGAAACTTTAAACATAATTAAAGTAATATTAAAGTATTATTACCCTACATCTTATCGCATTATTTCTAGGTCAGGAAACAGAAATTCGTCCAACGGCTTATACTGACTTCAACTTTTGCGTTAGCAGTTTTAGATCCCGCCAATTAAATATACACGGAAGCGGCATTAGTTTAACTGCCTTTGGAGATGGCGATGAGATGATTTTAACTCGTGACGTTGGACACTGGCCATAGACTTATTCCCAAAAGGCTACATATATTTGAATGTAGGACGTGATAAATTGAGAAATTATGTCCGTGCATTAGAAGGATTTGAATAACTAAAAATTCGATTAACAATGAGAAACAAGAGATGTAGGGCAGGGCGGGACGAAACCAAACCAATTATATCACGACGAATAACACATATCAAACAAAGAATTATCTGACGATGCTCAGCCCCAGCTAATTCAGCATTGTAGAAATATGTTTACCCCAATATCTTAATTTTCAGTTTCAAAATCCTATTTTTTAATTTTAAATGGGTTTTACGGAATAATAGCTACAATATTCAATCAATGAAAAATTGATTGAATAGTAATAATAGTATTATAAGTAAAAATGAGATAATAAGTAATATAAGTAATAATAGTAGTAGTAGTAATAATAATAGGATACAAGTATTTTTGCATATATGTTCTCTGACCTTTCAAAAATAACTACAACATATTTGAATTTACGTTTCAATAAACAATCAATCGGCCATTAGAGAAAATCTGCAACCAAGAAACAAAAAGCAATGATTGATTTAGAATTGTACCCGAAGCTCGAAATTCGATAGCAATTGATTGAAAGGAAACAAATGTCCGCAAAGGGTTTGAGCCTTTAGCCGAATCATGCGGGCTGCCGATACACCGCAAATCTAATTAAGTGGGACGCTGATGCACAGACACACATACGATTGCAGACACACATTGAGGCATTATCACGGTATTAAAATATAAAATAGACTAATTTTAATAGCAAAGGTAAATTTTGATTTGAAACAAAGACTAGTGACACTGGACAAGGTTATACGCCTTACCTTGTGTCACTATCTTTTTCACGATCAGCAGATAAAAACATATGAACTACCTTAAAAATATTTAACAGCAAGCACTAAGGGGGCGTCCATTAATCATGTGAGGCATTTAGGGGAGGGAGAAGCTTGACAAAATATCATAAAAAATCACGTGAAGCTGAGAGGGGCTAATAAGATATCACGTCTATTTATATTTTAACTAAATTTTCAAAAAAAATCACAAACTTTTAGGTTTTTGAAATTTACTAATTCTAAAACATGTGATGTTTAGTGGGAAAGAAGGGGGGGTAATCTTGAATATCACGACGTATCACCAAGGGAGAGGGAAATCCAAAAATCCCTAAAAAATCGATGACGTAATTAATGCATGCCCTAGGGGCCAATTCTCGGATAGAATATACACCTTTCTTCATATAAATTTGTAATAAAAAATATTGCACAGCAATATATTTACTGTGCAAAATGTCTATGTGTAATAGGTTTTACACATAACATATGTATGTGTTATATTGCACATAAGAAAGATGCAGGGATGATAACATTATTTTTTAACGTTTGTGCGTTTTCTAGGTTGAGTTTAATATCTAAATCGCCTGACTGTACAGCGAATAGATAGAATTTAAATAGCTTTTACTACGAATGTATATGAAGGTAGGAGCGTAACATAGCGTTGCCATAACAACTCTACGCTACGGTCTATTTTATGCAAGATTTTTTTTAATTTATTTATTTATTTAGCAATATATACATTTCATATATATCAATATCTCAGACAGAAAGGGGTGCCTGGTATAAGAGATTATGAATTGCCTTAAACATTTATGCATATACATATATATTTATCTATTTCATATTCGAAACAGATTCGAAACTTCATATCCAGAATTAATTCGTAATCAAGAGCTAAGCAAAAGTCAATTCTTTCTCTCATAAATATTGTTTGTTTTACGCAAACAATCTATATATTTATAAATAATGAAAATCCAATCATTTATGATAAATAAATAACTAGTATATTTGAAAGCCTACATCAACGTAAATATTTTCATCGATACCTTCTGCTTAGAAATGCTTCATAAACAATACTTACAATAACTTGCGTTAGAAAGGAAGTTAAATGTAAATATATATGTTGCTTCCCAGGGCTACAAAGGCGTATTATTACAGCAAATGGAAAATTTTGTTCGATGCTTTCAAATTATATTTATTGTTTACTTGAGAGATATTGAGAACGTAATTTATTTGAGCAGCATGATTATTATCAAATATAAGTCGGGTATAAAATAAATACTTGATTATTAATAATAAATTTAAATGATAATAAAAAAAATCAATTTGAATCATTAGTTATATTGTAACAGATTTTATTTGAAATTTCTATTTTTATAGATTTTATAATATAATTAATTATATATAATAAATATTTAAAATTTTAATTTTTATAGATCTTACACTTTATATTTCTATTTGTATATAATATTGATTTTTGATTTTTTTATATTATACCAATTGTTCATTTTATACCATTTGTGCTACGTAATAGTTAGTACTTACACTAAAGTTAGAGCTTTTGAATTCTATGCCTCATGCTGTTCGTCTTACTGAACTTGCTGCTCTACTAGTAAATTCTGGGCAGTAAATATACGCAGATAAGACTCGTTTTACGCCCACGGAGTGTTTCTATAACTTTGTTCCGAGCAGCAGAGAATATTTCGATGCACATCGTAATATAATTAGTTTAAGATGAATTAGTCATTTAACTATACGTATACTCATAATCAAGATAGAGTTGCAACTCTGGATGAGAAGAATATGTAATATAATAAGAATTGTAATTTACTATGGCATAATTTTATGCTTGTACTTCAAGAATACAATATTATTGAATTTTGGCAATTGTTGAAAAGCTTATATGCCCAAAAATATATATTTATCTCGAGCGAATATTTAATCGTATAATGTCAACAAAAATTTGAAAACAGTTATCAAAACTGGCCTGGATAAGAAAAAGTTGATTTGCTCCATCCTATGTGTTTGAGCATAAAGAAGTCAAATGGAATAATAAATGATCGTAAAAATTAATATTTTTTTTGAAAAAAAAGGGAAAAGTGCATACTTGCTTTATAATAACCGATAGCTTAAATTATTATCAAATTACTATAAAAGCGAATCTAACATATATTATTATACCGCTTTATTACAAATATTTTTTAAAATTTTTATTGCTTTATTCATTCCTGATGGTTTCACGGATTGACAAACACTCGAACTGATACGCACAACAGCCTTTCTTTAGAAGATAGGATACTGAGCTTTGGAAAATATGAAAGCGAGCTTAAAGCTTATGCCACGCTTTCCTCGTAATAAACCGTCAGCGGGTTCCGTCAATTCTTTGCTTTGATGAAGTTTCTTTTTTTACTGCCGCGTTTATGCACACTTTTGTTTGTTTAAGAAGAAAAATATATTAATTTTCTTTCGGATGAGCTATAATTCTCTGCACCATTATTACTGGCAGCAAAAGATAAAAAATAAAACATTTCTCGAAGAGAAATATGAAACCCATTAGAATATGATTATCTTGTTAAAAAGCTTCATTTTATTGGAGTCATTTATTTATAAAATATCACGATTGTTTAATTCTTCTTGCTAATTGTTTAGATGAAATATGGCTAATGCAAACTTCATATTTTCACGCAATATTTCTTCATTAAAATCCTCTGTTGAAAATTATTGATACACATATTTTATCAAATCTGCAAATTTGGCTTTTGCTTGAATATTTAGCTTTATATTAGATAGATTCCGCCAAATAACTTTTTGTTTGAGGAAGCTATTAAAAACTAATGAATATTTTCTAAAATTTAGTAGTAAATATAGTTTAAATATTTTATTCTATAAATAAAGATTATCAAATTTTTCAAAATCTTCTAAATTCTCGAATTCGAAAGGTGCGTCACTGCACGTGCAAAGTTTCCGTGGGTTATAATTTAACGCGCATCCCATTTAGATTTTGCGAAGATACCGACCGAGGCCGGTAATATAGTACATACACTACACGCGATGCCAGATATCGGATCCAGCGCGCCATTCTCTTAAGAGAACTGTCTTCGAAGATTTTATTACAAGAGTTCAAAAAAATTTATGGTTCTTTAGCGGAAAATTGATGGTAAACACCCTGCTACGAAGTGAGCCGTTACTGGCTCATCGTGGATGTTCAACGAATTGAAAAGTTTTTTTAATCAAAAAGATAATTTGATGATGGTATGGAATATTTTATAAATTATGGTACAAAATCATATGATATGAGTTTGAGTAAATGACGTACGGAGTGATGTAAGGTAATATAAAAGATAACAAAATTTACCTACCTCGCTACTAATATTATTATTTTGTACTCTTAGAAATTAAGAAAGAACGTATGGAACACTCAATATGTACTTACACTCTACTTAAATATATGTAATATATATTATATACTAGCAAACCCGACAAACTCCGTTTTGCCACCAGATGGTTTCGTGAGAAAGATGAAGATTTTTTTTGGTTGTTTTATATTTGAAAAGAAAAAAATTGATTTTTTTTAACAACTCGATAATAAAATTATTTCGATTACAAAAATGAAGTGTTTTTTAGTTGAACTTCTCTAAGTAAATGAAAGTGAATCCGCCAATTATCCGTTTCATTGAAGTGCTCTTTGGTAAACCACATTTTTTGTTTTTTGGTCTGACGTTAACACAAACAAAGCGGATGGTTCCCCAAATCGTGAACAGGCAACGTATAATTGCCCATGTGAAAAACAATGATTTTCTAAATAATCTATTTATTTATTTCTATTTATCTATTATTTATTATATTTCTAAATAATTTATCCCGCAAACACCAAGCCTTGCGACTTGTTAATTGTCATTGCAAACGCAAGGCAAACTGGAAATTGCAATCGTTTGAAGTCAAACGTAAGACCAGTCGGAGTCATTAGTTTGTCACCAAATTGTCAGCAATTTTTGATTGAATGGTGAAATTCAGAGCGTGTACATCATTATTCTTTGCGGCAAGAGTTGCTCGTTGACTTAACCAAGCATAATTCTGATAATTCTCACTAATGTTAGTACTCGATGCCATGCACAGATAATTTTCTTAGCTATAAGCATTGCGGAGCCCGAGACCTTTCCAACGAATGCAACATTGTCGAATTCGGTTCGTGCATTCTGGAGTTATATCGTCAGGAAGGAAAACCCGACTTATTTTATATATATGTAGGTTACCAAATTCCATCAGTAAACTAAGCGGCCAATTCTCCGACAAAATAGACCGTAACAAAGCGTTGTTATGACAATGCTAGACTACGATTCTTTCTTTATATAAATAAATTGGTAATAAAAACTGTAAAAGTGCTATAAATTTACTGCGCAATCTGGCATTTTACACATAAAACCTAAGTTCACAAATGTGTTTTCGAGACGTTTGTGAGTTTTCTAGGTCAGGCTTTATAGCTAAGTTTACAGTTTTTATTATTATGTGAGCAAAGGACTATAACATTGCCATAACAACGCTATGTTACAGTCTATTTTAACGGAGAATTGCCCCCTAAGTTGCAAATTTTAAGCATATTACATCTGCTGGCATATTATGTACATAAATAAAAACAGTATTAGCAGTAGCACTTAAAGAATTCACTTCCAATTATTCAAACACCTTATGTTTGCTTCATACATTATCTTATTATAACGTAATTGTTGTACATGCGGATACATAGATAATGCAAAATTAATTTAAATCCGCGCAATTTAAATTCTTCATTTGAAAATAAACTCAGATTTTATCATGTAAATTCATTGCACGCTCAAAATGCCTACCTGTAAGCCTTATTCGAATGCGGTAATTAAAGAAAAACAAACGCTCGCCGTTCGCACATTGCCTCCGGCTACGTGCTAACATCGCTAGAAGCCCGCCGTGCTGGAAGTCTGAGTTATGCGCGCGGTTCGCCGCTAGTGAAGTTTAATCAGCGACGCCGGTGGAGCGATCTGCTCAGAAACATCATTTGCTACACCATGACGTGTTTTTTGCAATTTTGTCTTTCGTCTTAATCCATCGCAACGGATTGAAACAAATTACATTTTTTTCTTTTGTGTTCTTTGCCATATATTTAAAAATTTACAAAAATGTTGAGGACTATAGGAATGATAATAATTAATTATAGAGTAAATCGAATGCATGTAGTAACACAATTTACATTGAATTTCTAGAATAAATTGCAAGTATATGTGTAATGACAAATTTAATACATCCACGAGGAGAAAATGGGACGAATTCGACCGTTAAATACACCAAGGCTATATTACGTAGCGCTTCTCATACAAAATGATACCAAATACTGTCAAAATGTCATGCGGTTGTTGTGCAGAAAAGCATTTTAGATAGAGAACTCAACCTATAAAACGCGCAAATGTTAAAGAGCAATGTAATCATAACTGCATCTTTGTGATTTTGCATGATAACATATGAGTCAAGTTGCATTTCATGAGTAAAAACGTCTGATTGCACAGCAAATACATGGCATTTTGACAGTAATTATTTTGTAAACTTGTGGGGAAATCAAGCAGGCTAGAGAGATTAAAAACCAACAATTGGATTTGTCATTTTGATGTCGTAATATTTTATAATCAATAAATTTTATATGTTTCTATACAAGTGGAGTTTATACTTTCTTATTCATTACTACTCCCACATTGGTGACCCACAATGTTTGAGATGAAGACAAAGAAGTTTTTTTTTGAGGATTTAAAAAATATAGGTTTTGATGCAGTACCATGATCACTGGTCTTCAGTGACTACTTATAAGGTACTTGGGTCAGTTCGAGTTAACCCATTTACCCTACTGATACCGGACTTCTGTGGAATGCCCATTTAGTATACCCAGACCTCAGTGTTTATTGCTGACACATAAAAAATAATTCGGAGCCTAGAATTTGTGTCATGCATTGAATTCACTATTAAATAGTTCATTGGAATCACAATTCAACCTCTCCTCGTCCGTTAACTCAACAAATCGTCTTTTGATGCATTAAACTTCCGTACTGCATCTGTCAAAATGATGACTCTTAATACGCGTATTGAAGAGAATTACTCTTTAGAACGCTCTCCTTCGAATCACATCCGGTTCGAGAGTCCGATGTATAATACAAAGGGCTACTGAAGTCGACAAGATTATTTTAATCATTGTGAAAATTCATATTCTTACAGAGCGCCATCTGTTTACCCAAAATATTGTAGAAATAAAAATCAATTAGTGGATCGAGGCTGAATCTTAGTAGTTCACCAAGACATCGAGGTTCGGGAAATCCACCACATAATTTATATTCAGAATTATATGCAGAGTATGAAGATGATGGAAGGTCGAATTAACTACCATACGGTGGATCTGCCAAAGAAACTGTCATTTATTCCATTGGAATTACTAATTGACCAGTACCACAACACTGCTATAATCTGCTTTCCCACCATATTTTTATAACATTTTTTCCTGTATTTTTTAAACTTTGAGGTCGGCAGTGGGCAGGGAGTGTGTGGGGAAAACAAGCAGGCTAGAGAGATTAGAAAAACACAATTGGACTTGTCATTTTGATATCGTAATATTTTATAATCAATAAATTTGATATATTTTTATACAAGTGGAGTTTATATTTTCATATTCAATACTACTCCCACAAACTGTTTGCGGTAATTAATCTCGTATTGATTAAAATTGTGATACATACTTGAACAAATTGCAATCATATTACCTGAATGCATAAATGTATTTAATAGTAGGGCTCTTCATATATCACAATAGTACAATTCACATTGCTGTAAAAGCTACTTTTTGAATTTAATCTTATAGAATCATGAATTTTGTGTAATTTGATGAAACTAATGCATAATTCTTATTCAGGAATTTGGTTCCAAATCAATATTGAAAATTATTGAAGCTTTGATTTAACTATAAAGATATTAAAGTATTCTATATTAGGAATGCAAGTCATTTTTATATTTTTTATAAAAATTCTGAATTCTTGCCTTGACCTATCCTATATAAATTATTTATTGAAATTGCAATATACTTGGCAACAAAAACAATACTTAAACTTATTGTTAATTTCAGATAAATTAGCGTAAAATTTGAAGAAAGCTAATTTCTATGGAAATTTGAGAAAAGTCCTACTTCTTGGTAGGACTTGGTAGGAATAGTTAATTCAAAAGTTGTACAAATATATCTGGATGTAGATAAAGTAATCACAATACTGTATCGGTAACCTTTTTCAAAAAAATCTTTGAAACTATACGATAAAATTTCTACAAATCGTATTCCGTTCCACACGTAATATTTTCACCGCCTTAAGAAGTCAAATAAGTATGCAAAATTTCCAAACACGCGCGGGTTAAATTTGATGCGCAGTTCAATTCCCGGTTAAACTCTGAATAAATAAAAACCCAGGGTGAGGCCGCGTCCCGGCGCATCCGCTGCGGGCGAGAAGAATGTCGTCGAGCTTTTTAAAAAAGCTCCGAGAAAGCTTTCGCCGGCATTCGCGCGCCTCTGAGGACGTGTTATGAAAAAAACATGACGTAGCAGGATTTAGCAAAATCTACCCGAAAAAAATCACAGAATGCGATAACGCGATAGCGTGTTATACGGAGCATAAGTTTTGCGATGTTAGACTTTGTTTTGGTTTGAATTGGAGACAGAAAGATAAAAGGTATGAAAAATGAACCGAATGAACAGCAAATAACTTTTCAACGTGCAGTGACGTACATAACCCCTAAATACATTGAAAATTATATCAGTATAATATAATAATAGAATCTGCTGGTTTGACTTATTAATAATGTATAATTTTAAGCTCATCTTTCAAAATATACTCAACTAATCACTTTCATTTATTATTGTATATGTGCGGAAACAGACGTGTTAATTCAAGTTATATATTTTAGACGTCATTTACATTAACTTTGTATACCCTAACTCTGGTAATATCTTGTGTCTGTCTCTACTGCTTAGCCATTGTCTTCTTCCTAGATTTACTCGACAAAACAGAATTCCCTACATGTAGGAGAAGTAAAACTAGAAGCAGCTTAGGCAATATTTCTTTGCCAGCTAAGCAATGAACAAACTAACACAGTATTTATGTCTGAGACTCTTTTTTATCTACTGGTTAATGCGAGAGATTATTTATATTGTATGTGAACATACATTTCTCTTTATACTCTGTGATCTTATGATTCATTCGGACAGATTTTCTTATTTTGTTTTCTTTTGTGCACGTGCACAACAGCACCTGTGATTAAACAGCAAAAGTGCCTTTGTTCTCTTTGCCGTTTGTATATTTTCTACAGAAATAAAAATAACATGTTTCATATAGGAAAATTTTTAATAGAATTTCATGGAAACGTATATTTTTAATTGATAAATATAAAAAAATATTATTGTAGAAAAATTCTTGAATAAAAAATATACGGTTTTTTATGGAGGATATAGAGCGGAAAAAAGAATCCGCAGGTAAAAATGTCCACAATCGATATCACAAAAACAACTTAGGATTTTTTAGGAACAATATTTGAACGAGAGAGCAAATAATGCATAACCAGCCATCACCTTGATTCTTACGACATCCCTACCAGGAGATAAGCGGCATTGTTTGAAAATCCTTTTTCTATTTGTGAGCACTGTTATTTAGTTAGAATTTAATATAATTTCAATTACATTGGACCTGTTTGTAAGTACAAATATTTGAGAAAAAACAGTAAAAAACACATTTTTAGAATGAAGAATTAGCTGTGAGTCTTACTGAATATGGTCAGATAGTCGTTTGCTTGATATTTGTTATTTATTGTGACAAAATTGGTTTGGTTTTCACAATATGAATGCTCAATTTGGACCCTTGTGCCCCGCCCTACCCTACCACAGATACATCACTAAAATTGAATTTCATATATCAAACAACTATAAATACTTGAGGAGATATTTTGAAATTACTCTTTCTTATTATAATATTGAGCTGAACGTAAGTAAATCTCACCACATGGAAAATACTCGTATTATCATAATACCATTACTGAGTTTTCCGAGGAACGCTTTGTTTACGCACCTGCATACATATATTTAAATCCTAAGCGAAAGAAAACAACAATATGTTTTTGTGAGCGTCTGATCCTTATTACAGAATAATATGCAAAGTTATATTAAAAGGAAGAATTCACCTTTTGCGAAATGTATTAAAAGGAATTGTTTTGCCTGTTGGAGAATAGTGAAATGACGTCTCGGATCCGCCAAAGAAACATTATATACCGAATTAAATTCTGTTCTCCTTTCGTTCTGTATAATATATTTATATTCTATTACTGCCGAGAGGGTTGGGAAGGAGCATGCGTGTCACATATTCTTCATGCAATTTCTTCAATAATAAAAACATAAACGGTCCTCCTTGTGCTCTGCCATATCATATTCAATAGAAACATTTGCTTTTTATACTGATGCTGAATATAAAGCAGACCTAGGTGTCATGTACTTCTTTATAGTTCCGTACTTATACGTTATTTGTCGACAGGTTGCATATTTTAATAAAGTCAACACAAAAGCTTTACATATATGATATATAGATACATTCTGCAATGTTTTACAGAAATTTCAAATAATCATTTTTTTAATTCAAATATATTCGTAATTTATACTACATGGGTCATTCAGTCACAAACGTTTTATTGTTTTATTGTCATTACAACCTTTTAATAATATATTTGTCATTTAGAGTGACTAGAATATATTTGTCAATGATCAGTGTTAAGATATTATTCCTGATCTTTTAACTTTTTAATTCACCTAAATCAAAAATCAGTATTCAGCAGCAAATTGAATAATTTGTAAACAACATTACCTTTTCCTAAATTTTTTTGATACTACGAATTTCATGGCAAGCACCTATCAAGGCTTAAATATCAAATATATTCTCTCTATACATAAACACTTGAAATATTATTTAGTATATCAAAAACAGTGAACATAAAATCTACTTTTATATAGACACAGAAACTAAATTGAACCAAGGGATATAATTGCTTAGTGCTTTCTGAGATTCAAAAGATTGATTGAAAACACAAACTTTGCATTGAGTAAATAAACAGCATTCAAACAATTCTTCATGGCACTCCAAACTTTATTATTTATTAATACAGCAAACAAATGTAAATGTTAGTTCACCAGAAAATAAAATTCTATTGTTGCAATCTAGTATCGGAGGGCACAAAAGTCTAATCGAAATTATGAAAAAATAATGCATTCCATTTCATTTTCAATTATCAAACTTTGATCATTAATAAAGATAGATCATATTTTCACTATTCGCATATAATATTTCACATTGCATAACTGTCGATGCCAAATATATTATTGAACTTATATGAAAATATAGCCAAGTACCACAGTCTAATTTTTTTACGCTAATGAAAAGCGCGATAATAAAAAGTAGAGTAATGATTTCAAAATACAACTACAAAATAAATGAAATAATAACAAAAAAAAATCATCAACGATTCGTAATACAAAATAACAAATTGAACTAATTGGCAATTAGCAATTTCTGATGAACCAAAACAACTATTAAATGGCAAACAAACTGTTATAAAAGACAACATCCACGTAATCCATTAAACTCATCCTTTCTTTCTAGGGAATCCAATATGGGATTTGGTCAGCACAAAAAATCATTCGCTCCAACACTTTTAGTGGTATAATGTATAAAGTCTCGTCTTCGAATAATATCATTATGTCCAGACTATAGTGAAACCGTTTTGCGGTGTCTCTGGAGCGAGTAATCGATACCTAGGTGTCACACATGCCACTAGAGGAGAGGCTAATGCTAAATTAGTTCCAGATCGATTTATCAATAATATGAAGGTCCTATACAGCCTTATGTACAATATAGGTTAGAACATAATTATTTGGAATCACTTTGAGTTCGCCTATATGAACTTAATGCAATAAGTTACTGTAATTCCTTTATATGGTGATTGCATAAAATTATGAGTTATTTTTTAACCAGATTTCATAAAACTATTTCATTTTTTTTGGCCCAATAATGCAAAGTAAAAATACTCATGTTAAATTAATACGTCTTAAATTTTTCATCAGTTTGCAGAAATCTTTCCAATTTTTACTGCCAATCATTCCACAAGCAGACCCTTTAAAAAACAAAACAATAAAATGAAAAAAATATGATATTTTCAAAAATTTGGATGCCATTTCCATCAGTAATTTGAAAAACGTAACAAATTAAATGTTAATGATAAACTTAAATGTATGTAATATTATTAGTTATATAGTAGCTTAATGCACCATGACCTTAGGAATCATCAGTTGCCATTTTAAGTAAAGCTACCATACTTATAAAAGCTTTTGATTGAATATTTCTATAACTTTAATCAACCGTTTTATATTACTTAGCGTCGGTGCTTAAGTAATATTATGCTTCTTATATAATTAGACCAAAAATGATAATTATTAATGGCTTATCTTAATGATTCTAAATAAAATATTGATTTATATTAGAATTAGAACCATTTTAATTCTAAAGTGATACAAGTTTTGTCCTAATTTTGGAGTAAAAAATATGTATTTCACACACGTAAAAGTGATAACATGTAGATAATATGTATATCTATATAATAAACAACAAAACAAAAAAATTTAAATTGACTTATAATAATGTACGTATGTGTAATAAATGTATCGGAATTGTACATTTGAAGTATGTAAACGTATATACTTTTTTGACTTTTACTTTCACTGTCTTTATATTTTAAATAAAATATATGAAAGTAAATTCTTTCTATTATTTTTGTTCGATGAATATATGAAAACCACCCCGAAACGCGGATCACATACGTTTTAATAAAAACATTCATACAAAGCAGGAAATGTTTTTGTTCAACAAAACATAACCTAAATACTATTCATATACAAATATATATATATATATATATATATATATATATATATAATAAAAAAACACGCTGATCGCACCAACCAAACATTTTTTTGTAAAAATTGTATTTTTTTAAATCTCTATAATCTGCAATACTAACTAATGGCCTTTATTTTACACCAGCGCCCTTATTATAACCTGGGCCACGTTTCAGTGATCATCTTACGTCGTCTACGTGGATTGTGACCCTCAGATGAAAACAAATCCAATAAAACAATGCATGCTGGTTGTACATCAGGATAGTGTATAGAAGACTAGAAAGCCCTTATGTGTGTCGTCGGAATACCCTTTGGTCACCTGAAACTGACAAGGTAAAGAGGATCAAGAGACGACCTGTCGTCTACGTACCGTTTCTTGTTCGCCATAACAATTTCATTATTTGTGCCCCGAACAAAATACACCTTTATCGAAACATGATGCTCACAAGACTTTGTATGAAATTAAATTATGGACTATTGGCAATATTTTTCTTTTCAGTTTTCTGTGAATTGAAATATTATTTTGCCAAGTTTACCTTAACCTTACTAATATAATAAGTTTAAAACATAACGTAATGTATTTAACTTAACGTAACTTTTTTTAATTAATAATATCAGAAGCAACTTGCTAAAGAACTGACGGTAATTAATCTAACGATTCTTATTGAAATATACAGTTAAACGATTTCACAAATGTGGTTTTAAATAAATTGGTACATTTTGATTCCTAAAATTATGCGTGTAAGAAGTTACTATAGAAATATAGATATTAATTTGACAAACATTTGTCAAACCTTATTGTTAGAATTTAATTTGTTACATTTCCACAGAATGCAAATTTCCAAAATATCATATAGGGTACAGAGGGGCAAAAAGGTCGAATTTGACTTTCAGCAATTAAGTATAAAAACTAAACCAAACAAATAACTGCCTGACTATGTTCAGTAAAACTCCCAGCTAATTCTTCATTGTAGAAATGTATTTGATTAGCTGTTATTCAAAAAATTGACATTGGTGCTTTATATCCCATGGACAAGGTAAATATTAGGTTATCTTAAACTAAACAACAGTGCACATAACAAAAAGATCTCAAAACCAAAAAGAAAATACATTTGTTGTGGATTTTCCAACATTGCCAATTATCCCCAATAGCAACGTCGGCGTCGTAAGAATCAAAGTGATGGCTGGTTATACATCCTTTTCCCTGTACTTTCAAATATTATTGTTAAAGATTCTCTACTTTACTTGTATTTGAGATATCGGTGGTGAACCTTTCTACCCGCGGACCTTTAAGCGCTGATCTACCTATCATTGCTTTTTAGTTTCGAGATCACTTAAGAGACTCAATGTTTGAATATATAAATTTATCGATCAAATACCTTTTAAACTTTATATGCATAGAAGTTATGACAATTCACGTTATTAAGTTTAAAGACAAATGGTGTTTTATTATTAAAAATAATGGTATTAAATAGATCAACCATTTATCCTCGAATGATATTTCTTCACATTTGTCTCCGTAGGCAAACGGTCACTTGCCATTTCATTTCAGAAGTAGTTTATTACAAAAAAACGCTCAATGATATATCATTTTTATGATAGCATTTATATTTTCAGGCCTACGATCAACTTCTTCAGTATCTCCATCCATTTGGAGCGACCGGCCACGTCTTTAAATAAGCGCGCGCTGGGAATCCTCGATATGTTACGCAATAGGCCTCAAATTGCTCCGGAATAGTCGTAAGTCGTTTGTCTACGCACCGAATTAAATCCCACAGGATAAAAATGAGGTCAAAATGTATTTGAGTAAAAGAGGATAATTTATAACAATAAAATTTTATACCATTGGTTAACGTGGTACAAAATATTATGAATTTTTCAAATTTAGAATAAAACAGAAACTTTACAGAAAGTCAGAAAGTGGTAGTAAACACAACTAAGATTAATTCGTCATAAATTTTCATTTATAGCTGAGGGTAGATAATAACTAAATTTTATTACAAAACTAAATCATACTTCTTTCAGTTAATGATGGTAAAAAATTCGTAGGCGCCAGGATTATAATTTCACCGTACAATGGCTAAGAGGTAGAAAAACATTTCAAAATTTGCAAAAAGATTTGTAACATTGTAACATTGTAACATGTAACATTTTTTATTAATATATTTTTATTATTTTATTTATTTCAAAATATAAGAAAATTAAAGAAAAAACTAAATAAAAATTAAAAGCAAACATTGTTTGTAATAAATCAACACTGATATTCCACTCATAATCAGTAGCTCATACTTATTACCCTTTTATAAAAGATAAAATAAAAAAGGTAAGATAACTGCTGCTTAAGTTAGTATAGAATAAAATAATAAACACTCTGAAGAAACTATAGACAATATATCAGTATGTATTAGAAGTAGCTGAAAATGTGTCAATATTGAAAAAAAAGTTAACTAAAATTCATTTTATCCAAGAGATGGTATTAGATATTAGTTATTGAAAATCGTTGAATAATAATATCAAATGAAATCCAAGAGACTATGAATTTAATAAGCATCATTGTTTTAATATCTTCTGAATATGGCTAAAAGGAATTAAATTACCGCAAAAGCTGAATTCGGCTTCTGGAAAAAAAGCATAAAAACCTTAGGAAATATTCTGCCACAAAAATTGCCTACAATCTTGAACTAGGTCACAAAAGTTTTGTAGCAATTTTCATTAATGAAAATACATATATTCAAACTACTAGTAAATATCACATATTTTGATATTCAATATTATATTATCAATCTTTACATAAATTATGATCAAATCTATTAGTTTCTACCGCAAAAAACTATATCACTTAGCATTAACGGTAATAAGATATATCGAGTCTTCGAATGAAATAAACACTGGTTATAAACAGAAAGCAGTATAGAATATTGAAAACTCGGTTGCGATAAGCTCTGAATAATTTACGCAAAAGCACGTGCAAACAGTATACAATACTTCGGTCTGAATGAAATAAATAGAATTGAATGCAAACACAGCAATATCTATGAAATCTCAATAATAGTTCTGAATATATTAAAATCAATTAGTCAATTTAATGCGAAATCTCATCGGTTATTATTTCTTTGAGAATTATATATAGAAATAGAAAGTAACTGGTAATACTTTTAGATAGAGCGCAATTCAATCAAAGTTTTGTATGAAAATAGCATGAAAAAAATTTCAAAAATTTTGCAGAGCGTCGAATTTTCAATAAAAAATGACACAAATTTTCACTTTTAATTCATTTGTCGCTAAGTTATACCTAATTTTTTTTTTAATTTTCAAAATTTTTTCCATGCTATTTCCATACGAAGTTTCATTGAACTGCATACTATCTAAAAGTTAATATTAAGAGCTAAAAATTTCAGAGAATTGTTTTTTATCAAATTGGAACCATTTGAGCCCTTGGGAGCAAGGATGTCCATATTAAGGACCACCCTAATATATATATATATATATATATATATATATATATGATAGATTTCTTGGAGGGCGTAACATCAAGTAAAAAAAATAACTAAAGATTTTTTTCAAAACATCTTTATTTTTCCATACGTTTCGACGTAAAATTCTACGTCATCTTCAGTGGTTTTGAATTATTTATATTATCACTAACACATATTAATATAACTTGTACCTGTACTTGATTAATAATTAAAGACAAGCACTAACTGTCAGTAATTTCTTTTTTTAAATAAAAAGAATAAAAGATAAAAAGTGATTAATAAATAAAATATTATACGTAATACATGTGCATCCGAGGCCAGTGCCATACAGAATAAATATATATATATATATATATATATATATATATATATAACATTTCCGATAATATATATTTTTAATATTCCATTTTAATATTACATTTAATTTAGTATATTAATATTCTTTCGTAAATTTAAAGAAATATAAATGTAAGAACATTTTCAATAGTATTGAAGGATACCCTTCATTTTCAAATTTCAATCCAGTGTATTTTAACAAAAAACACAGAAAAGCGTGGTCGGATGAAATAAATTCTTTAACCAAGAGAAATGATATAGTTCAAACGTAAGCTTTGAGAAGAGACAACAAGGGTAAGATCGACTACATTTGTGTAATTGATTGAATTTATTTAATCTTTATCATCTTATATTTTAAGTTTAATCAATTTTCAGCATCTTCCGAAACACATACAATTTTCTCTGAAAAGCAAGATAATACTATTAAGGGGTGAGTTTAATGAGGTATAAAACCAGCAGAAAAGCCTCAAGTATGATAAGCACTTACTATAAACGGAAGGCGCTGGAGAATATTGAAAACTCGGTTATGGGATGCTCAGAATAATTTACCAAGAAGCACGTACGTACATTATACAACAATTACACGCGCCTTAAAGGAAGCAGCACCGATCCACCTTTCTATATGATGTTTACCTGTTCAGAGTAAACGGGACGGCCGAGTGCGAATGCAAAGTGTAAACATTAAAAATACATTTTTTATGCTCGGAACATGCGCTAAAACGCCTCGAGGTATATTGAACGTTTGTTAGTTTTTGCAAAAACATGAGAGGAAAAACTAACCATTGATTATAGCAACGCAGAAGAAAAATGACATAAAAGGGTGCACTGGAAAATTGAAGTGTAAAAACTATTTTATTGGAATACATAACAAACAATGATTTTAAAATATTTTATTATATAACTTGTTGTTGGTGTACAAACTATCTTAAAGTTAATTTTAGAACCTTAAACTTTCAAAGAATTTTTTTTATAAATTTGGATGCATTTGAGCGCCTGGGAGCAGAGAAATTCGAAAATATCCATATTAATTAACCTCAATATCAAAATAGAGCCTGAACCAAATCAGCGCTAAACGAAGCTATCTTAACATGAGATAATGAGGTTAGGATTAAATAAATAAGTTTATTTTGACAAAAATATCAATAATATAAGAGAGTCCAATTATAACACTCAGTATAAGCATTCAGACTTTTTGTCAAAATGGCATTTTTTGGCCACATTCCTTTACAAGTTAAGTAGATAAATCATATACGAATATAACATGATGGTGTAAAAGCGGGTTTAAGATGTGAGAACACTAATTAATGTATAACTTATAATGTATCTTAACCTTGTCTGTATATAATTACAATTAAGTAAATGTATAATAAGGTAAAGCAGAGATCGAAGGTCCTCGGGCAAAAAGATCAACCACAAATATCTCAAAATTAGAAATTTTATAACCGCTATGTTTGAAAACTTATACCAAAAGTATTTTCATTCGTTGTGAGTTTTGTTGGTTGTGAGCATTGTTGTTTAGCCTCTGTGACCATAATATAATTTTCTTAATTTTTTTATAAGTTGTATTGTTAATTTTATGTTAGATTCAATAAATGTCTTTATATAACCTCTGCAAGAGCTTACTTTTGGGTGGGGTAAATACGACCGACTGAACCTTAACCCGAGCAAATGCGTAAACAATAGTTTACATTTAGTTAATAAAAATGTAAATTCAGTTAAAAAAAATCAGTTAATTTAACTCTGCTGATAAATACTTCTGAAGAAATTCTAAATCGAGGTTTTATACAGTGTTATCTTTGTAAAAAATGTACCCATGAAACTTTTGTTTTGGCTGAATATTATAGATATTATTTCCTAAATTACCTTCAAAATTAAAAAAGAGACAGTGGATTTGTTTGCCCTTTGGTTGTGCCAGTTTACTCTACCTGACGAGTAAAAAAGGACAGATAACACATTTAAAAAAATAGTAAGAAAGTACATTTCTATAATTAAGAATTAACTGGAATTTTCACTGATCACAGTTCAGCTGTTTGTTTAATATGTGTTATTTGTAGTGAAATTGGTTTGGTTTTCACAATATAATTGCTCTAAATTAATTTGGACCTTTGTGCCCTGCTTTACCCTATTTCTATATATAAGGATTTAGTAAGAATTTTGTTATTCCTTACATTAACTATATTAAGGCGGCCAAAAATACTCAAAAAATCTAATTTTAACCATCCAGTGTCAGATTTACACACCGAATCATTGAGATGGAGTTCAAGAAAAACGCCTGAAAAACAAGTGAAAAAGGTAATGTAATATACAACGAGGCGTTACCGAAAGCCGTTAAATTTAATACGATCCGTTGACTGCCAAGGGAATGATACAATTATAATAATACATATGAGGCATAACGAAACAGCCGCTGAGGCAAATGCGGCTACAACGTATTTTACGAATGTTATTCTTCTTTTTTATGAAATAACGACCGATGTACATGAAGCATGGAAAATATTTAATATGGCTTCGGAATACTTCCGGAATTCTCATTCAAAAAATATGACTCTCTCGTGGAATATTTGATATATTAGTTTAAAATATAGTGGCATGTTTTATTTGACAGAATGTAAATGCAATGGGTAATAGTACCATTTTATGAGGGTTTGGTTAATCATCTAAGCTACTTCATCGGTTTACATATATGCAATTATATTACAGTAATATCATTCGTATGTTAACTGATTCAAATGAAATTTACGAGCCAATTCTGCCGTAAAATAGACAAATGTTATATGCCAAGGCTATGTTACGTTGCGTTTTCTTAATCAAACAAAATGATACTAAAACCGGTCAAAATGTTCGTATTTTCTTTCAAAATGAAGTAATTCAGATTAAAATCCATTACAATACCACCAGTGAAATTCATCAAAGTTTATTAACTTCCCGAAGGAATTTCCTTTTCCTTGTTTTCATAAAAAATTCCGATCTGCTAATTTTATGTTTTCTCGACGTTTCAAGCCATTCTGAATCGAATGAGATCAAATTTGGAAAAATTATGTGTGTGTGTGTGTGTTTGTTTGCATGTGTGAGTGTGCGCCAACAGATTTTTTGCCGTAAATCGCCGTTTACTCAAAAACGGCTGGACCGATTTCGGAAATTTTAAAACCATTTGATGTATCTCGATGAGGATTATCGTTTCTCAGTTTTGTGCAACGATCGGCCAAGCCGTTTTTTTGTAATCTGCAAAAAAGTGTTATACCTTTCGTCCACATTTTAAAAAATCAAAAACTGTTCGAAAGATATTAGTTGGGTATGATACTGATTAGTTTTAGGTGAAAATCTACCGAGCCGTCTTCTTGTAATTAACTGTTGAAAAAAAAAATTAAGCCGATTTTCATGGAACTTTTTTGGGCGATATATATCATGGTCTTATAGAACTTACTGAAATATTACGGCCTTACGACAAGTAGTTTAATTTTAAAAATTCATCAAAGTTTGAGAAAATGAGTAGTTCTTTTGACATTTGTTAAAATTAAAATTAGATGATTTACCTGGTATAACGATAAATGCTTGGTCTTAATAAACATACTAAACAATTAAAGTCCTACAACAAACTGCCTCAATTATTAAAATGAAAATTTGCTTTTAAAAAATACTCCAACCGGGTTGACGTGTTCGATTTTCAATAATGTGTAATGAATCCATTTCGAATACTTTTAACTACTCATAAATTAATTTATCTATCATAAAGTCGATTATTTACACAAATCGGGAAGTTCATGTAACTTGCCTCAAGGCAAAATACCAATACCAAATAGTTTAATTAAAATATTTTATCATAACAAATATAGATAATCTATGGAAATTTTAACCAAATATGTTTTCCCATTAGTAAGCTATATGTACTACTAACGGGACTAGATAGAATTTATACAACTCATGCAGGGAAATTTATAGTCACGAATCTTATATTTAACCCATTATAAAACTTGGCAAAGAAGCTCGGTCCATGTTATACTGAATCATTGATATAATGCAAACCGCTAATCCATCTTTTCTCATTCGGAAGTAATTAATTTCAGAGAGTGCGTACTCCAAATGACTGCAGCTGCATTCGCCAAAAATCGTAAATCTACCACGAGCGGGATGTTACTATTATTTTCTCAAATTCTTGTCCAATGAATTATACCATACATGCATATTACATGTAAATATAATTTTATCTTTTATAAAATTAATTAAGTTTTCAAAATATTTTGAATGATATAGTAGTAAGTTGTGCTCTTCAAAATATTAAATATTAAATTATGATCATAGACATACATATATAGTATGACGACGTATAAGCTTGTTTTCTATATATTAATCGCTTATTGTTAAAATTAATAATATTGTTATTGAAATACATTTAATTTTACATGAATTACCTGTTGCTCCTTCTACAATTTGAAAAGTCTCGCTGAAAGAACTTTGAAAAAACAATGGAAACTGATCTTGATCGAATTGTTGAAAGTAAGACACAACTTATATTTTTTACACTTATGCAACCATATAAAAATATATGTTTTTTATATTATCAATATCTCATTTACTATGAACCCATTGAAAATTGCTTTGTCAGCTTTTTACCACATACCATTATTTTCCATAAATTACAGAACGACTGGTGACATCACAATTCTGCCAAGAGCGACAACTAGCGATGAGTAGAATTGAGAGTCTAGCTCAGTCGCAATAAAAACGTTCTCATTTGAATATTTATATCTGTAGAATGACTGGATAGACACGGACGACGTCTCTTGGCAGACAGAAGCTTCGTGGAAAATATTCACGATAATATTCTAATTTAATTATGGTAATGCCCGTCAATACAAGCGAGCTTTTGACGCTTCTTCTGAAGGCTTTATCTGACTTTACACTTCTAGCCTAGGACAGCGGTGCGCAACTCATTTGTGATGGCTAGCCAGAAAAATCTAGAAACCGAAATATCAAGAAAACTAATACTTGCTCCACTACAGTATTAGATTATTACGCAAATTCTGGGACAGCTAGTGGGCAAACAAATCATCAATCATCATCATCAATAATATAGTTTTAATTTTGTGCGGATTTTATGAAATAATAGCTACCAATGCAAATCATTCAACCAACGCAAAATATAAATTTCATGGGTCCGTTTTAACAGAGATCTGGAATTTTGTCAGAAATAATCATCAGCGGAGTTGTAATAACTATTAATTTAATTTATATCTTGAAAAATAGCTTTTTTCATCTAAATTTACTTATTTTAAGGTCAAGTTCTTTCTACATCACTTATAGGTAAACTTTTATTAAGTTTACATTTAAGCAGAAATTACAAAAACCAACTATTGACCTAACTAAAAAATAACAATACATCTTATAAACCAATTAATATATATATAATATATATATATATATATATATATATATATATATATAAACCAATCAATCTTGAAAATTTTATTATGTATTTTATTATGTAAACAACAGTACTCACAACCAAAAAAACTAACAACGAAAGAACATATTTTTGTCATGGATTTTCAAAGATTACCGTTTATATCCTAACATCGTCATTGTAAAAATCAAAATATGTCTGGTTGTTGTTAAAATATTTCCAACATTACTTGTTTTCGAGATATCGGTAGTTTTTACCCACAGATCTTTAAGACCCGCTCTGGCGTTTCTGAACATTTTGGCAAACCTCAGAAAAAATGGATGTGTGTGTGTATGTATGTATGGATACAATTTTTCGTCCACGTTTTCGAGCGCACGGATCAACCGATTTGGATGGTTAAAAAAACATTCGATTTCTATTGATAGGGAGAAGTGGTGGTGGTGTTTTTGATAAAGGCAGGTCCAGCCGTTTCGGAAATACAGAGCAAAGAATGCAGAAAATAGGAATCAAGTATTTGAGAGAACGGAACATCCGATTTAAATGATCCAAGAAACATTCAATTTGTAATGACGGGGAGAAATGGTGATTAGTTTTTGGCAAGACAGGTGCAGCGGTTTCGGAGATACAGAGCTAAATGCGCAAAAAATGGCAGTTTTTGAGAGAACTAAGCGCCCGAATTGATTCAAAGAACTTTCAGCTTGTTTAACAAAATAATTGTTTTTGGAAAAAAAAATATTTCAATTTTTTTTTTAAGATTTTTTTTTGTATATCAAAAATATTTCAGCTTTAAATTGTAATTCTGACTTAAGTTGTAATATACTTTAAATAAATATTTTCAACTTTGCAATTCAGTTTATATAACTCTTATAAATATTAGACAATGTTACAGTATTTATTTATAATAATATATATGAAAACATTTGATGTTCCTCGAACATTTCGTTACGGTACGGGAAGTTCCAGCAATTTGCCTTAAGGGACGATTCCATACACACCACTAGTTATAAATGGTTTACGTGTTTATGCTTCTATTGTGTTATGCAATTAATTATTTTGGGTTGGCAAATTCTGACCTAGAACATGCGATAATAAAGACGATTTGTTCGTTAATATATTTAAATCGCCGACAAATTTAAATTATCACATCTCGATGATGCTGCGAAGCTACGTCTACACAGAGAGAAGCAAACTGTGTGATTTATATTCAAATTTCTCGTCCTGAATTCAATATGCTTAACTTCCTAACGATATGAAAGAATATAAATTAGTTCGTATTGTTACATTAATGAAAATTGCATTGCTATTACGCGAGGAAATCATGTCAGTGGAAGCATTATCATTGGAAAATATAGACTGATAAAAGTTATATTTTCAAATTACGTATCATTAATTCACATGGTCTATCAGGTGATTACTGATATCACTAACTATTTTTTTAATAATGAAGAAAAAAACCTGTTTATGGGTAATTGAATCTTGTTTCCTACCCTCACTACTATCCTAACTCCATATTTTTGCTCAAAACTATTGCACTTATTAATGAGTTTAGTGCTAAATTCAATTATATTTATTTTCTTCGGGCTATTAAAAAATGTTATTAACTTCCCGTAGGGCAAGTTATTGAAATCGTCCAAAAAGCGAAATTGAAAATTTTTACATTTATTCGCGTTTTGAAGGCTTTGGCATACCTCAGAAAAAATGGATGTGTGTGTGTATGGATACAATTTTTCGTCCACGTTTTCGGGCGCATAGATCAACCGATTTGAATAGTTCAAAAAACATTCGATTCCTATTGATAGGCAAATGTGCTGATTAGTTTTTGGTAAATGCAGGTCCAGGCGTTTCGGAGATTCGGAAAATAGAAATCGAGTTTCTGAGAGAACGGAGCTTCCGATTTGTATGATTCAAAAACCAGTCGATTCCTATTGATATGGAGAAGTGGTGATTAGTGTTTGACAAAGGCAGGCCCAGCCGTTTCGGAGATACCGAGCTAAATGTGCAAAAATGTCTGCTTTAAAGCGAACTAAGCATCCGATTTTAATGATTCAAAAAACTTTCTACTAATTGCTTTTTGAATAAAAAAATTTGAAACAATTTTTTTCCAATTTTTTTTCTCATTTTTTTTTGTATATCGAAAATAATTCAGATTTTAATTTTAATTTTGGCTAAAGTTCTAAAGCTCACTTATTAAATTTAAATTTTAAATAAATAATTTTAACTGTGTAATTCAGTTTATGTAATTCTTATAAATATCAGACAATGTTATAGTATTTATAATAATCTATATATAAAAATATTTAAAATTTCTCAAACATATTTCGTTACGGTACGCGAAGTTCCAGCAATTTGCCTTAAGACACGATGTCATACACCTCTAGTTTATTATCGATTTCGGACATTCTTGATATAAGACTCTTATTCGAATTGACTAAATCATACTGGAATATATAAATGAACTTATGTAAGTAGTGGAATCGTGTTATAAAGTTCATAAAACTCATGTAAGATACCTCTACTTGAAAAGTAATGATATATTAAAATAAATCATTAATTTGAAATCTAATGAACGGTAATAACTATTAGGTTTCATTCATAAATATCATTCATGAATATGTGTTTAAGTTAATAGTCTTTGGAAGAGCCAAATAATCTATTTCACATATATGCATGGCACCATATAATAATTAGTATAATCAGCTAGGATTTAATGAGTTAATATACATTTAAAACACTGAATAATGCAAATACATTCTCTGCGTTATATAATGCAAATAGCAACATGCCAAATAGCATAGCATATCTATATCATAATTCCCTGCCAAACATATTTGACTCCTACCTCCAGATAGGGTCGTTGGCGGTCCTGACAAATAATGTGTGCCCTCCCCAAATAGAGATGAAATATATCAACAGAGACGATTCTAACGGGTTCCATATCGATAAACATTTCTCGGTCAATTCGGTAATCGAACATGAAATCCGATATGCATGACGTACGCTTCGAAATAGTGACAGACAACCCATATAACAAACAATGCGTAGCGATCGAAACCCCCTGCGTTCAATCGACAAAATAGGATACAGGAAAAGCGGATTCGGTTTAGTTTTTTAATTAAAAAAGTATTAAAAATATAATCGTTTGCATCATCGATGCATTAATTGTACTTTAATCGAGACAAAACTGAACAGATAAATGCTATACGCAATATTGAATACGCTTACTAAAATTATTCCGTTTGAACAAAATGGTAATACGACGCTTATTTTTAGATGCAATATTCAATAATGTTTATTGAATAATGATTGATTAATCACTGGATATTTTGTTATATATCCTTGCATATCAACTTCTCAGAATCAGTTATATATTACAGAAAATAAAAATAATATATTTAAGTATTAAATCTATTATTTATCTTAACAATTTAAAATTGTGGTAGGTATTATGCTTTTTGATCATAAAGCAATTTTTTTAGAGAACAGATCAATTGTTCAGTAGTTTTTTATAGGCATATCTAACAATAAGGTAGGGGAGACTTGGTACGATAGTGACTGTCGACATAACAGGTAAAATACGCTAATTTTGAGATAGGGTTCGAAAGAAGAAAGATGAAGTTTGTTTGTTTGAACAAGTTTCCATTATAGTATTGAGCCACCGTCCTCGAGTATAAAGTAAGGTTAATTGTTCGACTTCTCTTATTAATAACTGTTACTCATACAGATAGATCATTTTGTTTGTTTTTTGCTGTATGTTGAACTTGAGTAGTTAACTGCCAAGTCAAAACGATGATTTGTTTTTAAAAGTGTGCGTTGGGTACTGTTGTGACAAATTTTGCAGGTACGGTTTTAACACGTATTTCATCCTTTCCGGGTGAAGATTAAATAGATACAAAAAATCTAATTTAACTAAGATGAAATTCAAAAGAGAAAGAGAAATGATAATTCAAAACAAAAAATATTGCCCAAAGGTTTCTTAGTAAAATGTATGTTTTGTTATATTAAAACATATTATGTTATAGTTATGTAATAGTAGTAGTTATGTTATATTTCGTTATATTGTTATATTATATTCATAAGCTTTGCTTAAATGATTAAGTTAAATAGTGTTGCATATTTCTGACAATAAAATTCATTATAAGCCATGTTGGTGTTTGAAGATATTGTTTCTTAACCTCATACCTCCATCCACATCCCCAGGACTGTTGTATAATTTGACTATGACTAATCCATCGTATTCAAAGACAATATTTCAGTATTTCCACGTAGACAAATATTAAATTACCATTCAATTTCCTTTTCTCGAAGCTAACTGGTAAATTAACAAAATTAGTGATAAAAATAAATAGCACAACCGTACTCAGTCTACCCTACATTAAATTTTTGTATGGTATACAAAAATAAAGAAAAAAATGACTACAGCAATCTTCTCAAATTTACAACTTTCACTATGAATTCAAATATCAACGAGTGCATAGGCACATTGAAATAGATCGCACGGAATAACAAAATTACATTTCGGCCCGACAGTGATGTATGTATTTCGGCTGAAAATGTAGGAGTTCGTCAGGCCAGCTCGTTATGCACCGTTGTTGCTCGGCATATTTATGAGAATCCCAGTGATTAAAATTCGTGCGTTTGCAGAAAAATTGTATGGCAACATTTTGCGCTTTACAAATTGTATTGTTGCATAAAGATATTTACGTCAAAGTATTTAAAAACTGTATATATTACTGAATTTCCGAACATGCAGATCACGTAAAATCGTAAATATTGATTTTCCATGAATGTAATGTGTTTTGAACGTTTGTTGCAATAACCAATAAATGTGCTAAATTACAAAACAACAAGTATATATATTCCAGCTTTAAAAAAGGAGGAATGATAATATATCAAAGTTTCATTGATATTGCCTTGAATATCTAATTAGTAATTTCAGTTAATATGCATTCAGTTGAGTTTTATTGTCAGATCATTTATCTATATTTATTTGAAACCAAGTAATTAATTTTTAATGAAAAAAATATTTTAATAATAGAAGACTAACCTTGAATATCTTCCGCACTCTTGAACAATCTCGATTCCTCCAGATGCGCTAACACGTGGATAGTTACAACGTCTGAACGAGCTGAAGTAAGCATCCACTTTACCTAAGAGCCGACCCTGAAAATATAAAAAACATTAAAAATCATTAACCAAATCATAAAATAGTTGAAAAAACTAAAATTAGTTCAAAATTTGATGAAAGAAACTACTACATATCGTAGTACGTATAATGACAATTCTTTTAGTCATGAAAACAACAGCTTCATAATGACGTCAACTACATTTGACAACGACTCATTGTTCATGCCGCTGAAATAAATTCCAAAGAATTTAACATTTCAAAAGTAACAAAAACACAAATTTCATTGTTTTTGTTTATCTTATTGGACTTGTCACCGTTATTCTCCTTGCTCTCTTAACGCCTGTAAATGTAATTTTTCGCGTAAAACATTGATTGCGGTCGTCGTATGTATCCAAGCGTTAAACGATAGCAAACGTCTCAACTTTTCTTATTCCGAAAACAAAATTCTCAAAGACGTATTCGTTCTGGAATTTTTCAGACGTGAACTTTTATCAATAATCATGAACCTATAGAACTTCGCCGTCTTTCGATTAAAAGCTTTGCGCGTGTCATGATGCCTACTCATCGTAAAAATATCACATCATAGGTTAAAAATATCATAGAATCTTTTAATTAAACGCTGTTACTATATATATATATATATATATATATAATATATATATATATATAACGAATTTTATAGAACGGAAACAAATATTAATCACTATCTTACAAAATTACAATCATTGTTCTTAAAACCAATATTCACAATAAAAACGACCAGGTTTTTTAATTGCTTCACTATTAAGACAATTCCCTTGCCTATAAATTTTCTAAAGTTATCTCATGTTAAAGTTGATAAAATAAAACTGATCTTTAAATTACCCTTACACTTTCCGTTCTGAAGCAGGTCAGGTTCATAACGTTAATATATCTTTCAGCTGTTAAACACCGACAGCGTGCGTATCGACATCAGTGAAACACTGAGCAAAAAAGAAATACTTTGTATCAACGCCACCATAGTTTTATTGCTTTTTTCCTACAGAACACGACCTGAGATAATAGATTTATATAACCCGACCAACGCCGAATAAAAAAGGAAAAAAAAAACAGGGATGCGTAAAAAAAATTTCGTGATAGGTATTCTGAATCGATTAATACCTATTCTTTTTCAGCGAAATAAATGGCCTTGGAAATTATCTTTTTGTATTGCCATTAGTAAACATCGATTTACAAGTCGCAAGTTAAAATAATGGAACAAAGAACAATTATAAGATTAACAATATAAATTTTGACTAGAAAATGCATTGATATGCATTTTCTAGCCGCTAAAGCAATGAGTAAAGCAAAAGATGCTATAACAGAAGCGATGATTTATAATTCTGATAACTTCAGTTAAAATGCTTTAGTGTATACAGATGCATTTAGTGAAAATATAACAATGACATATTTTGTGTTCAAAAAATATTTAGTATCCTACATTCCTACTTTATTCACTTAATT
>NW_020539725.1:34089461-34157330 GCF_003426905.1 Ctenocephalides felis | reverse complement strand
ATGGATTGAACCAGCAAACGCAGGACTAGTTTATGATAGCATTGATAGCCCATGTCGGAACTAATTACGCCACTCTTCAAGGCCATGAACAACATTTTATGTGAGTTTTAATTTTTCTTTACACATAGTCAATTAAAATAGTCACTTTTCCAAAGTTAGAATCAGAATATTTCAAGAATCATGTGAACGAGACACAATTTTCTGTTCAATTAGCTGATTAAATTGGATTTTAAGCAGTAGTGATATTCATTTACATATGCCAAAAATTCTAATTTCAAATAGGCGTATAAAAAGAATATAAAAATATAACCATTCGAATTCCTCCTTAGTCTTCGTGAAATAGATTTGTATTTTCAATTTTACCCCAAAATATGAATTCTAACTTGAGATACTAAAAAATCATGATGATGGATGTAATTTAGGAATAGGAATTTCAATGTATGGTTTATTATAAGTGAATAATATATGATTGGACAACTACTGGGTTGTCATCCATTCAAAATAGTCATATAATTGTCAAAACAATTACTGCATGCCCGAGTATGACAGATGTTATTAAAAGTAAATTAAAAAAATGTTGTTTCTCAAATATCATATGTGAGAAAATCACATTAGATATGCCGCGAATAAAGTTATGAGTCTTACTATGAGTAAGACATAGGCTAGCAACCATTAGTTTTGGGTATTATACCCCCCTTGACCAGCTTCATTACAAGCAGTTTGATATCAAACTTTCTCTTGAGATTATAGATGTCAAGTAATAGTTCAGAACACTGCTATAAAATATCAAAAGTGAAAAAATACAGTTTATTTATAGTAAAGAACAAGTGCCAAACGACAACTGTATGATGCTTGTCTTATGCTTTCCTTCAACTTGTTGATCGCCAAGTGATTAATACAAGATCGTTGATACAAAGTAGCAATTTATTTTATTTTGTTTATATTCATTGGTTAATGAAACTTAGTAACAGTAAAATATGCGAGATAAATGTATAAATAAAACTGTAAATATTTATGGTTATAAATATATCTCATTATATATTATACAAAAAACAACTGCTTAACTTACTATTAGTACAATCAGCCCCCATTTAACAAGATATATAGAAATAGGTATAAGCACATAAGCAACTACGCTCAAACGGTAGAGGGACGTATGTTTGGGTCAGCAAAATACACAACATGGCCAATGTACCCGGTATACATGAAGATATGGACGTACACAGAATATGCATCTCTGGTTATTATTACACAGAGCAAACTATAACCATGTATTTCATTTAAGATTGGATTATTACAAGAAGATGTTTAGAGAAATTTCTATTATCCCGCGTGTAAAACACGTATGACCTAATACAAGAAGTAATTATAAAGAAAATGCATTATATATATAATATAAATATATATATATATATATATATATATATATATTTAATTAACTATTACTATAACTTTTATATCTTAAATTAAATTTATCCGTTTGTTAACAGCACACACTAAATACCATCACAGCTTTTACCAAAAACTTTCAATTGCATTCTCCTTTATCATCAATGGATGATTCTATCGCTTTATAGCATAGAGCATTATAAAATAAACTTTCAATGTAAACTTCTTCTAATAGAATAAATTTATCCAGCGAACAACATGTTCACAGAATTATGGATCATAAATAATCGGGCAACCGTTATGGAGATAAGTTTGAGCGGCGCGATCGTCCCGGAGCGACGCCAATAAATGTTTTCAGAGCAGTTTACTTTAAACTATTGCCCAGTTTTTGAAGAAAAATAGGAGTTGTAAAATATTCTCACCGGCGATTTTTGAATTTATTTTATATATCGATTCAGGAATATTTCATAGGATATTTTTTTTGGATTATTAATTTTGAAAATACTATCTAGATAAAAGATATTTGTGTAGGAAAGCATGTTGAGTTCCATTTATTTATCGTTTCATCGTTTTATCGATGTGAATGTTTTAATAAGATCCTTCACAAAGTCGCCTTTTGTATAAATGTTTCACAAATTCCAGGACATTCGGGTTAAAAAATCTATATTGTGTTTAAAGTGTTAATGTGTTAGAAAAGCATAGTTTTAAAACGTATTGGAAATACTTGTAAATTATAGACTAGTTTTTTGACCAAAGAGTCATGCTGTCAAGACAAGAAATTTATAGTTAAATTGGTTAATTTAAATTGTAAAATTCAACTAAACAAATCTGAACCATTGCGCATACATTGTAAAGTATGTAAAATTCTCGAAGAATACTGCGTAGTTTGTATTCTGACCGTTATATTTATAATTATTACAAATGGGTGCATACCCCTTACACTATGAATTTTAGAGCATCCAGTATGCAATTATAATATTAATGAATAAAGCGCACATATTATTTTTAATTTAGTTAGATAGATCAAAAAAATAATATGTCAAAAGATATTTTTGTATTAAGAATTAATTTTAACCAGGTAATTTTGATTGCCGAATATGATCTGATTCTGAAGACACAAAACTGTGTGATAAATGCGCCACCATTTTTAGACATGTATAGGTTTTGGGGTACTATTATTTTCAGAGTTTTCATGTTTATTATTAACGACATGTTTACAACAATTCTTTTTTTTCACGTCTTAGACAACAGAATCGCAAAACATTTATAAATCCGTGCTCGCCATTTCACCAAAGCCAGGCGGCGCACGTAGAGAATTATGATCACGTACTTGGCTGCCGTGAAAACGAGAACCAACGGACAAAGCGAAGCGAAAAGAGTTTAGAAATAATAGTCGGACGAGATACAAAACTAAAAAAATAAATGCGACACGTTAATTCAGGGACGGAGACATGTTGCAATTTCAACTTTTGACGACACATATCCAATCCTATCCACGGATGCACAAATGCATTATTGATGAACGGAATTGATATCCTCAAGCCGAATGTATATACATATACACACACACATATATATATATATATATATATATATATTATATATATCACATGCCCGTCGAAATGTTCTCTAATTCAATTTCCGCAGAATCGCAAAATCATCAGAGACGAAGTGGGATATGAGTTTCGAATGGCATATACTTGAAACTCATATTATAAAATATATTTCACAGTTCACAACTTGCTAGTATAAAAAAAATATCGCAAATATTAAAAAAAATCTACCTTAATTAATAAACTTACTATATCGGCTTCACAGATGCAACCCAAACTGTTGTCTCATCTCTGTATGATAAATTTGTAATATGTAATAGAGAGAAAATTCTATTGATGCAGCAATGCTGTATGAAGGCTATTTAAACTTGGAAACATATTGCTCTCTATATTTCCAAGTGAAAACCGATGTCACTACTGCATGACCATCTAAGATGGATCGAACCCCAGACCTCTGATTAAGTTCCAGCACCTTACCTACGATTCTATCTCTAGCCACCTAACCACGAGTTCTAGCAATTATCATTGAGTATATTGAGTTTATTATGGTAAGCATATTAGGTATATTATAATAAAAAATGGGCATTTATTGCATATGTATGTATTTCAGTATGCATATTAATTGGCAGATATTAATGATGAAAAAAGTACATGTATAAAAAGATACTAACGTTTGTAAATCTAATATCACATGAACATGACATGTTGTCATTTAGAATCGATCTGGACATGTTCTCATAAATGTTTCAGTAATAGCTGCTCATAAAGATATTATCAGCTCAAATAAATATAATCATCAATGTTGAATTGTTTCAACAAAATGAACTCAATTTATCTGACATGCCAATCAAATATTTAACTCTTGAGCAAAGAATAGTGATGAAAATACGTTAATATTACGGCAAATTCAAACATACTTAAAGCCAATTTTAGCCTGTTGATTATTATTCAAAAGTGAAAATATAACAAGAAATCTATTTCCTATATGAAACATTGCTGATAATTGCATTATTTTTTTTCATATATGATTAGTTCAATAGTTTTGGTTGTATATTTGAAAATATGTACATTTTTTAAGATTTAGAATGCAGTTTGTATTAACAGCAGTCAGAATTTAATAGTAAACAAATCATGTATAAAATGGCTATTGACATACTTAATAGCACGTTATGTGAAATGAAAATGAATGGCTCATAACTATCGTTATTATATTGAAAAGACGAACAATTCTAAAGTAATTAACCTACTTCACTTTATATTGAATATAGTTAAAACGTCAGCAGGCACACTGTTCATGACATATTTCAAAAGCCATCGAATCTTTTTCTTTAGATATTTTTCATTTACATATTTTACAAATTTTTCTATATAGGGGAACTACATATTTGTTATGAAAAATACGTAAATTTCAAGACTTAAGCAATACTGTATCTACTTTCCCATTCAGTTTATCATTTTAGTTTATCTTTACTATCTCGATAATATATTTTCATTAGACAATGAGCAATCGTTTTTTACTTAACTGGCAGATAATCTGACAGAATGCAAAAAAATGAGGAATTTCATATCTTTGATCGAATAGTGTGTCAAGCAATTTAAGAAAACAGAATGCAAATAAATTATGCCATTTCAATATAATTATTGTGATGTGATCAATATATTGGTTACAAACATTTTATTATTTTTTTTTATTAAATTTATTCTGCAATCTGTTTTACATAAGTATTAACATTAAGCAGAGATTGCTAACAATGATTATCTTACAATATAAACCAGTAGATAGTAGCAACACCCAGCGGCGTGTCTACTAGGTATAAGGACTAATTATCTATATTCGAAGTATTTGCTGACATCTTTATTATATGTGCAACAATACCCACGAGAGGCGATTTTCACTTGAGGCTATATTTGAGATCTATGACCTCAAGAGAAAATTTGACATCAAAGTTGCCTGATGTAACGCTTGGCGGTAGCGGGAATCGATCCACCGAACCTGAGACTAGTTGGTGCTAGCCCAAGGTCTAACCGATATCGCCACCGCTGGCCACAAACATTTTATGTGAAAGAAAATAAACTTCATATCTTTCATTTGTAATCCAATGGAACTTTTCATTCCATAACTGGAATCCAAAAATAAGGGTTACATAATTATTAAAATGCAATTCACTAAGAAGGATAACCGAATTACCTTCAACCTCTGAACCATAATGACAGCAACTAATTCTATATCCGCAATTACAAAGTATCATCTTAATAAGTGAGGCACCCCGGTAATTCGTGCGTTAAGGAGTCAGAGATTTGGGGAAGGACCATCAAAACATGCGCCTCCATAATTTTCTAATTTAGTAATTTTCCTCTCAGCGGTGAATGAAGGAATGAGATTAGGCGGAAATAATTAGGAAGTCACGACGATACCTACATCCGGTGTGAGCCACAAAGCTAGACGTGCCGGAGAGGTTCCTCAACGGCGTCGTCGTCAGATATCATGTATGCATATCTTATGACTCTAGCTAAGGCGGCTGAGAGAATTCTCAGACATTCCTGAGATGTATTTTAATTGCTCTTAATAGAATTAATATATGCCTCGTAAGATCTTGTAAATATTCTGCGAAAATCAAGACCACTTTTCATATAGATGAGTACCTGGCATGTGAGATAATGTAATTCCATGCGTTATTTACAATTACCCGTTACTTTGGGTATTGGAAAGAGATAAATTAAGATAAACATTCAAAAATTTTTACTACTATGTAAATAGTAAGTTAATAATTATTATGTAATACTGAGGCTAGTTATCACATAAGAGGCCAAATGTATATAAACAAAGAAAATTCCTATTATAAAAAAATAGTAGTTTAATCAAATCCAAGTTTTACCGTCCATATATGGTCGTCTATTCCATTGACCATTTATTCATTTATTAACTTCCCGTAGGGTAAGTTATTGTAATGAGCCGAAAATCGGAATTGAAAATTTTTACATTTCTCGACGTTTTGAAGGTTTCTAAACATTTTGGCATACCTCAGAAAAAATAGATGTGTGTGTGTGTGTATGTATGTATGGATACAAATTTCCAGTCACGTTTTCGGGCGCACGGATCAACCGATTTGAATGGTTCAAAAAACATTCGATTCCTATCGATAGGGAAAAGAGCTGATTGGTTTTTGGCAAAGGCAGGTCCAGCCATTTCGGGGATACGGAGCAAAGAATGCAGAAAATAGAAATCGACTTTTTGAGAGAACGGAGTATCCGATTTGAATGATCTAAAACACATTCAATTAGTAATGATTGGGAGAAGTGTTTATTAGTATTTGGCAAAGGCAGGCCCAGCCTTTTCGAAGATACGAAGCTAAATATGTAAAAAATGACAGTTTTTGAGAGAACTAAGCGTCCGATTTGAATGATTCAAAGAACTTTCTGCTTGTCTTAACAAAATAATTGATTTTGGAAAAAAAAAATTTGTTTCATTTTTTTTTGTTTTTAATTTTTTGTATATCGAAAATAATTCAGATTTTATTTTTAATTCTGACTATAGTTCTAATATACTTTACAAATAATTTCAACTTTGCAATTCAGTTTATATAATTCTTATAAATATTATACAATGTTACAATATTTATAATAATCTATTTGGAAACATTCAGTATTCCTCGAATTTCGTTACGGAACGGGAAGTTCCAGCAATTTGCTTTAAGGCACGATGGCACCCACCTCACTAGTTTATTTATATAGATTGACATAAATTCATTTTCATTATTGAGCTTTCTGTTTATGCATAATATAAAAGATATTTGACGAACTAGTTTTAGACGATGTCAACAAATAAAGCTAGTAAAACTAACTAAAATCGCTACGTTAAGCAACAAATATTCGTTGTTTTTACGAACAAAATCAGTTTTCAACTCGTATCAAAAGCTGATGAATAAATAAATAAAAAAAACATTATTGATCAAGTACTAACCTGGAAAACTAATTTATAACTTTCTGAATGTAAGTAAGTTGTGTAACGGATAGTTCATCTGTGATAAAAGATCAAAACGTAGACTTGCTTTTTGAAGCTCTTCAAACTTTTTTTAAAGCAATCAGGACATAAGCGTGCCATAAGCTACTGTGCTAATTAGACTTAATACTAGTCGGTTCTATTGATAGCAACCAAAACAGTTGCCGTATCTCTATATAATTATTTATTATTACAATTTCTGCAATTGAGTGAATATTTATTGAAGCGGCAATGTCGGACCATGGCTATTTTCACTTGAAAACATAGTACTATCGAAATTTCCAAGTGAAAACCGATGTCCACGCTACTTGGCAACTGGCTGCTCGAAGTGGGATCGAACCAGGGACTTCTGATTCAGGTCCAGTCGTTCAACTCACCTGCGCTCGAGCTAGCCTTGCATAACGCACGTTATCTTTCAATTATTAAAATAACGACTGTGAATATTTCTTGTTAATCAGATATATTTAAATTCATACCAATAATAAATAAATAAAATGAAGCCAAACATTCTGATCTAGTATTAAGATAAATTGTGAAGAAGCGTAAATAAATATAATGCAAATAACAAAATAATAAACAGAGTATATACAAGTATAGACAATACTTTTCATTTATGGTATTGGCTCTATTGCTGGTAAATGAAATTTAAGCCGTGTATCAATGTAGGTCAAAAGCCATCACGCATACTAATTAAATTTGAAGATGATTAAATTTATCTTTACTATATCCATTCCATCCATTCACAAGTGAATTTATCATTAATAACAGAAGTGACTTCTAAGATAAATGCTTCACTAATAGACTCGCCAAAGCGCACTAAAGGTAGGCAAAAAGTCGAAATATCTCTCCGTCGAAGTAAAGGGCAAGCGTAACGAATATTGGCCCATTTGTCTGTTTTGCGCGAGTACGGTACACCGCACAAATAACGCCCGGTGGGATGTTATGTGTACGACTCCACAGATGAGGGTTCATCCTCCACTGACAAGTTGCTCTAGCATACGTTGATTGTTCTCTTCATAAACATATGTCAAAATCATGAGAGGATACCGAACAAAACTGTATATCATTGCGTTTCGCGAAAAGGGAAATTAGGCTTATTTGTTATTCAAATGGATATCATCGCCAGATTCTATATATTACGAAATCTTATCTTATACCATGATCCAATATCAAACTAAGTATAACCATATTTACATCAAATAGAGGCATATATGTGATGGATATAGTGAGATTAGAAAATTAGAATAATCTTCTGATGTTTACGGTAATGTAATTCAATTTTAATAATAAAGGTAAAGATCATCCCGCTGACCCGCTCTTGCAACTATGCAGAATCGTGGTAAAATGTTGTTTTGAGGTAAACTGTCCCTAAAAACTATTTAATTTATTCCGTCATACCTTTAATTAATATTATATAAATATTTAAAAATTTGAAAATATGTTTTGTTTTCTTCTTTCAAAAATTGCAATTTAAATAGCCATTGATCAAAAATCAATACACACAATTATGGCACTTCTCCATGATGTGTCCACTCGCCAAACACTGTTAAATAACATGAAGACAAGCATAGTAGGGTGAACCGGGGTTTACCGGTGAACCGGGGTCTTCGGTTCCACCAACAATATGTCAAAAACAAGTAAAGTTGAATATTTTTTAATAACAATATTTGAAAGTAGAGGAAAAAACGCAACCACTTTGATTTTTACCACGTTTTCTGTTTAGGGATAATGTCAATGTTTAAAAATCCATAACAAAAGTATGGTTTCTGTTTTTAAGTACGAGACCTTAATGTGATTTTTAAGTATATGTTATTTAAGGGTTTTATGAGATGTATTGTTAATTTCAAGTTAGATTCAAATTTTTTTTTGAAATAGCCACGTGGATGGGTTAAAAAGAACCAACTATACCCTGGCAAAGGTGTGAACAATAAAATACAGTGAATAAAAAAGTAAATTAAATTTAAAAAATCAATTTTATAAGGAATAGATTTAATAAACAGTCATTTACCCCGTCAATAAGGATAAAAAGAACCAGGCAACAACAAATAATGAATTAGCTGGAAGTTTTACTGAACATAGTCAGATAGTTGTTTGATTATTTGTGGTGATATCATTGGTTTGGTTTTCACAAAATAATTGCTAAAAGTCAAAGTCAACCTGGGTGCCCCAGCCAACCCTACATTTCTTTTATCATAGTATGTATTTTACTGGACATTTACTGTTAGTAGATGCTAATAGAATATTTGTAACAAAAATCGACAAAAAACCCTTTTTTTCTCTATCAATCTCCCGAACTACACATTATCCGTGTAAGCATTCATTGGACAAAATCCCAGTGCAATGACATTGTAACGGCATTATGCATTGAAACAGATTAAAATGTAATGCTGTGATCAAACTCGCGAACTAGATTCAATTAATAGCTAGTGCGAACCAATGAAGCTGATCACATCAGACATGCTATTAGCTCGCAGCTCCATTAGGAGAATTCGCACGTTCGCAAATCTGACATGTCGGTCCGCTAGCCAATTCGTGTCGGGTTTATATCAATAATTGCGACGGAGTGTCGCGACGATGATCAACTCTAACGAACGACAACTATTCGAAAGTGATTAATTTGCACCGCACAAGAGATTTTAGGATGCTAAGCGAAATGGAATTTGCTCGGAATGGTATTCAATTCACACATTTCATTTTTTAAATATTTTTATTTTTATGCGGTAAAACTACACATAATAAAATTTCATTTGGCGCAAATTATTTTGAAAAAATTTGCATGTGAATGGAGGATCGATATGTACTTTTATTTAATTTTTCCTATAATTATATTTTCCTCTATAAGATTGTAGGGGGAAGTCTCGTAATGACGGACGGCACCTAAAGCCGGACACTCTATTTAACACGTATTATTTAAACGGGTATAAATCTTTTTATTTCCAAATACAAGTGAAAAGGGCGCGGGGGGCACATAGGTGCAGGATCACGCGCCAAGCCTCGCCTGTGACGCACATGGCCTCCGCAGAAGCAACCCTTTGTTGTTTTAGACGCAAAAACACGGCGTCACCTAAATATCAATGGAAGTAATTCTAGTGTATTTATGCATTTATCTTTTAGTGGCATTCAAAAATAAAAGTAGTACTTGATTGTTATCCGTAAAATGATAGAATATTATTAGATATTCTAAACAATTTTAGTAGGTACCATCAATTGAACGAAATTGTCTGTCCCTTAGCACCGGACACTAAGTCGTCCCTTATCGCCGAAAGTAAACATATTGATATTTCTTGTGAGAATGAACGTAATTTACTCGAATTATTTAATTTTGTTCTGTATGAGTGCTAACGGTCACTACATATTCCCATTTTTCGTATTTTCTAATCAAAGAATGAAAATCTTATGATGAATGCTGAGAGCATCGGTGTGGCCCAGCCAAAAGGGTGGATAATTAGTGATTTTTTGCAATATCTAAGAATATTCGTCAAACACAAATGTGCAGATATTGTATGCTACATATGTGTTCAATGTTGGTTATTTTGAAATGTCCAGTACTAGGTGCCACTTCGTAAAATCACATGTTTTGTTACCAAAGTTTGATTGACAGTATTAATTATGGTTTAGCAAAGATTACGTTTTTGTTAATATTGTTTGTTGTTTGTTTTTTAGCTTCATTATCTAACACAAGTCATAATTTAATAAACATTTCGTAAAATATTTTTTGATTTATTTATGAATAACCTTAGGTGTCCGGCACTCGGGGACTTCCCTCTAATTAAAAAATTAATAAACTAAGACTATTCAGTTATTCATCCATTAAGTGCATCAGTGAGTACCTACTCGAGAAGAGACACCTTTGAGTCAAGCTTATGATGCCAGCCATAATTAAACATATTGCACCATATATATATATATATATATATATATATATATATATATATATATATATACATGTACACACATCCTGCAGGATGTTCAATAAAATTAGATCTATGAAACGGACGGACATTGTCGCCAACATATGGACGTACAAGCATTGCTCCAGGAACAGTGCGAGTTAATGCTATCTGCGATATCCGATGTAGTTAATGAAATATGGACACGTATGTAAATCCGAACTTCATTCATCCATTGGACCATGGTATGTAGTTACATAATTTCATAATTATATAGCACGTTTTTGTATAGAAAGGTGTTTTGTTTAGAATACTAAGAAAACAAAACTACGTTGAAGGAGACGTTGGAGTCCAGTCCCCCTACCAAAATGAAAGAAAAAAAAAGAAGGAATAAAATGGCAGCTATTTTTTTAAAAAAGTGTTAAAAAGGGCCTTTTTTGGGACGAGAAGCTTCGCAAAATTTGTTTGCGTAATGTTATGAAGTTGTTTGAGGTAGGGGGACTAAGTATTGCAATGGTGAACAAATTAAAAAAAATGCAAGTCGATCCGACTTGTAGTTTTTTTTTAATTTGTGGCACCGCATTGAAAAAAGTCAATTTGAGAAAAACGCATTTAAAGTTAATTTAATGTAATAATACACCATGGTGTTCAAAGATGCTGACACATTAAAAAGGTCATGTGCATGACGTATTATTATGAAAAATAGAGCAGCTGGCATACAATAGCTCTCAGAGCGATGAAAAAAACGGTCTAGAAGATCATACATATATATATATATATATATATATATATATATATATAACTTCGTCAAAAAAATAGATATTGAGATGATTTTTTTTTAAATAATTCTAAGGTTTTCAGCTTTCATAATATCAAAAAATCTCAAAATCAAAAAAAAAATCGAACAACCCCCTTAAATAAAATTTTAAGTTACGGGGACACCGTACGTGCGCCGGTTTTCATATAATTTAAGACAATAGAAGATTGATCGCATGAACTGTTCCGGTATTTACAATAAAATGTCATATACACCCTCGTTGAAATATCTTTCGATTATCTAATAAACAAATAAAATATCCAGATATTCAACAAAATCCTCATGAAAATTCCTTAAAATTGACTTCATGTCCTAAATCTCATGGTATTTAAAGTATTGAGGTGTCAAATAAAAATAAAAATCATCCTAAAATTTTAAAATATAAATTAACAAAAACGCTGACGAAACTTCAAAACTCGTTAATTTTTTCAGCACTGACACGAATTCATATAAATTATTCATAATATCCATATTTTATACAACCTAATTCCCTATTTATCAGTGATGTTGTTTAGTCCGAAATAATTAACACGCATACATGTCAATTCACCCCTCGAACTGTATCAAGCGACTGTATCGGCTGATGAATAAATGAAAAACGCAAACGCGGCTGTAAACAATACATCACTCCGGTAATTAACAATGATGGATACCGGGTTAATAATGCTAGATGATTTTTGATGATAGCGTGAGCGCGGTTGACACGACACAACCGGAATGATATATGTGCGATGCCGGCAGAGCGTCGATGGGGGGCAGGAGCATCCCCGGATCTGGCCAGGAATGCATTTATAAATATTCGTTAAGATAACGCAGGGTCTAACACTGATTGAGAAATAGTAATTTACTCTTTATTATGTTAGAAAATGCAATCGCAATTTACATAATAGAATTATCATCACGATCTGGTGAGGTCAGCACGTTATAAGTTAAAACAGTTTATTGAGAGCGACGTTATCAATAATATATAATTAAATAATTACAATTAGTGGTACAGAGCATCGTGCCTTAAAGCAAATTACTGTAATTTTAAACTTTGAAAGCTTTAATATTTTGCTTGTTTTTAACATTTTTGAAAATTCTGAAAACATTTGATAAATTTTAAAAAAATCGACTTTTGAAAATTTTGAAATTCTTTGAAAATAGCGATTTTCTTCAAAATTTTAAAACCTGACAGACTTTTCATTTTATTATCTCTTTTATTTGCAACTGTCCAGTAAAGGACATTCAATAAATTTGATGAATTTACAATAGTCGGCCGAAAAGAGACATTGTATACTACAATGGCATGTTGGAAAAACAACTCAGTAGTTGTTTTTCCATTCGATATAAAATTCACAATATTTTATTGATAATTATATAATTTTAACTATTTACTCATTTAGAAATTTCTTATAAATAATGATTAAGTTATTTTCATTTTTTATCAGGAGAGTTGATGGCTTAAATCAAGTGGCGCTTTTCTTTTCAATCTTCTTGTATAGTTCTCTGTTATCAAAGAGTTTGCTAGTGAATTTGGGTGTGCTAGTATGTGTTGAACTGTAATAACAATTAAAATAATTAATTTGTTTAATAATTGCAAAACACGTTGCTAGTTATTTGTAAGTTACGCGGTCATCGTTATTGCTTGCACTTGGATTTTTTAACGTTTTGTTGGAGAAATTAGCATATAAGAGTTAGACAAACGATAGACAGGCAGTAAGACTTTGAGTCATGTATAGAGTTAGTCGGACTTAGTATACAGTGAAATGTAGTCTTTGCTGATGTAATAACCAAAAGGTTATCAACAAATATTAATTGTAAAAATAGTGAAAAATAAAAGTATCATCTCAAAAAAAGTGTGTTTACAAATTACTCAAATTGCTGTTCGTCCTAAAGGCCTTCACACTCTACCAGTCGACTCTGCAGAGTCCACATCACATACAGTACTAACAACCCGTGAATCTACAAATAATCCGTTTTTTCAAAATTGCCATTTTGCGCTATTTTTATATGTATCCTCAAAACGGCTGGACCTGTCTTTGTCAAAAACTTGTCAGCACGTCTACCCGTCAATACGATTCAAATGATTTGTGAATCATTGAAATCGGTTTACCGGTGCGCCCGAAATTGTAGACAAAAATTGTATCCAAACATACACACATATATAGGTGTGCACCTACTATCCATATCATACATCAACTTTTTCTAAGGTATGTCAAAAATCTTTGAAACGTAAAGATATGCAAACATTTTTATTTTTGATTTTGTTGCGATTCCCTACGGGAAGTTAATAATACAATATAGAAAAATTTATAATCCACAACTTTAAATTTGTAAGTACGCCCCACTTCAGAAGTAGTGAGATTATTGCTTTAAATAATCTCATTTTTGTTAAAATGTTGAATTTTATAAAGTTTCGGCAAATTTAATTTTAAATGATGATACAGCTTAGTAGAAGATACTTCTTAAGCTGAGATATATTCATCAGAGCTGACATATATTCAAAGATTGAAAACTTCTTTTATGAAAATTGACATCGCTTCATTATTTCACCATAAATATTTTAGATTATATATACATATTATAAGACAGTCATTAAGTACAAGAAGTCACAAGTTGAATCAAGCATATATTTTATATTAGCCAGAGCCAGATTTGATCACTACGTTGTGAAAGGAAATGAAGCTGACATTTACGTGTAAGGTTGGTGTAAGCCAAATATTCCTTCAGCCATCTCATTGCTTGTACATTATTATTTTTAAATTTGGAGATTTTAACTTTGAAATAAAACTTAAATTTTCGATAAATATTTACAAGCTATATGTACCATTTTGCAAAATCCCAGACCCTGTTTCAGTGAGGAACGATAATGCTTTTGTATTATTACAAAACTGCCAGCGCAGTCAACGCCGCCTGACATGTCACGTTTTGCGAGCATTGTATGCCAAAATAAAAAACCAACAAAATGGAAGCATTCCGCGTTTATTGTTTATTCGCAGTCGATTCAAAGCATCCGCACATCGCTGACATTTTAAATTATCGAGCTGCATGTATTGACACGTTTGATATTATTATTAATCCCGAACAATTTTCGATGGAAGTACGAAAAATGCATAGCGCGGTAGGTATTTAAATCTGTTGTATTCATCATTTGTTCTATAAATGACTTTATTGTTGAAATATATTTATCAGATTATTGTATACAGAAAAATAGCCAAATATGAAATATTAGTTTTCGTTATAACAAAATTGTGAAAAATTGTCACAAAACTAGTAGTGGAGATAGGGTATGGTTGTACCAAGGTTCGGTAGTGACAGTCGTCATAACAACTAAACTATACTGATTCTGAGATAAGTTCCAAAGAGTATCTTTGTTCGGACGAGTTTACATTATTGCATTGAGCCAGCGCCCTACATTAACATGATCTGTAGACCGCATTGATTTTAAAGTTTCTTAGTTCGATTTTCTTGTTAACCACCCGTAAGGCAAGTTATAGTAATCGTAAAAAAATCGAAAATAAATTTTTTCATATAAATTTACGTTTCACAACCTTCTGAACATTTTGGCATACCTTAGAAAAAATGGATGTATGTGTGTGTGCGCGTAGTGTGTGTGCGAATACAAATTTTCGTCGACGATTTCGATGAAGCGATTCGAATAATTCAAAAAAAACATTCGATTATTATTGATAAGGAGACGTGCTGATTAGTTTTTGGCAAAGGCAGGTCTAGCCGTTCCGAAGATACGGGGCAAAAAGTGCCAAAAATGGTAACTCAGTTTTTAAGAGAACAGAGCGTCCGATTTGTATAATTTAAAAAATATTTTATTTGTATTAACAAGATGAAAAATTGGTCAAATTTTCATGAAGGCAGATCTAGCGGTTTCAGAGATCTAGTAAAAAAATGCCATTTTGCGGTCAAAAATGATCATTATACATATGTACAACAAACTATCAGATATTTTATAGAGACTTTAACAATAAGTATAAATTTTGTTTACATTCCTATGGGTTCCGTACCCATACGCGCTTCGATATTTCGTCTCTATGCAGTTAAAGTATTTCGATTGCTTTGAAAAAAGTTCAGATATCTCAAAATATTTCAAAATAAATTTCTTTTCAAAAAAAGTAAATTTTTGTCAAAAATTTATAGTTTCTCAAAAATCTATTTTTTTCAGAGAATTTTTTTTAGAAAATGTTAATTTTTTGAAAAATTTTTTTTTGGTACGGGAAGTTCTAGCAATTTGCCTTAAGGCACGATGCCATGCGCCCCACTAGTTTGATTTGATTTTAAGACTAATCCATTGTATTTGAGGACAGTATTTCAGTATTTCCACATAGGTAAATGTTTAAATTACAAATTAGTTTACTTTTCTTTCAGCTAACTGAAAAGGTAACAAAATTATTGCTGATCAAAAAGAAGTGGCACAAACCGAAATATCTATTTTTATAAAGGTATATTAGTTTGGACGTGATACGATAATGAAGGGCGCAAATTTTAGTAGCAATATGCATCGAGAATATACTCTATAAAATTATTTCTGCTTTTTACATACAAGATATAAATGTAGGATGTGAAGGTCAAATAAGTTTGCATCTGAAGTATGCTCTAAATACGCCCCACAAAATAGCAGATGAAAGTCAAAGTGGCAATTTAATTTACTCTTAACTTGTGTATCCACATTGTTCTACTATTGGCATATCGACTCTTTGTTGTGCGGAATATTTACCGATTGCCAATCGTCTTCCATTGTCGTCTCAAACAATAAGAAGGCAAAGATCTACTTCTACATAATGGCCAGTCCCCTTGGCTCTCTTATAAAACAAATAAGACAACATGAAAGACGTTTGAAAAACGCTCAGGATGATTATCATCAAAGAGAACGCTGGCACATTTCTGAGATGGCATTCTAATTTATAGTTTCTTTGTTTTTCAATCAATTGTACAACTAAGACAGGAAAAATGCGCATTCTTCAAAGTGGTTTCAAAAAATTATAGACTGTGAGAACTTTCTTTGGTCTGCAAGATTTCTTAATGATTAAAGTTTTGTACTTATAATATGCGAACTTTATACTTAATTTAATTAGCACTTTTTATCATCGTTTAGATATAAGAATGAATTCTTCATTCATAAAATTTAGTAATCCGTGAAAATCTTATAAAGAAAAACAAAATAATAATAATAAATGAGAAACTAATAAGGAATCAGACACTTGTTCAATTTGATATTTAACATATTACGTGGCTCTTCAATGAGTATAGAAAGTTAAAGTAATATTCGTCCAAATAATGAAAACACGTCCAAATTAAATCAAATAAATTAAAATCTAAAAACTTCGATTTTGTTCTAATATATAAATAAATATAATTACGTATAAATATTTGTTCTATGTTTTCTATTTTAGCCACTGGGCTCGAATTCCAAACCGAGATACATATGCATTCAAAATGATGATAAAAATACTTTTTTTTTAATATTCATTACATTTTGTTTCATTTATTCAAACAATATATTTCAAATGCAATTATTACTTTAATAATGAATATTAAATAAGTATGAATAATAAATTAAACAAAAATATTAAAATGTGTTATATCATAAATCCGTTCAATGATGATAATAATTGCATATGCACTTACTGAATTACACAAAGGTGTTAATGCATTCATTTTATCATATATCATTGATTGAATTTACGCCTTGCTTAAAATTAATTGATTTAATGCATGTTTTTATTTAATTATGCAAGTCAATATAAATTAATTTAATAATTTATACTTTCCGCAGAATACTTGAATTAAATAGCGATATCATGTAGCATATATTATATAAATGAAAATATTAATATTCAAATACAATTTACCAAGTATAATGCAATATTATTAGTTACAAATATAATTAACAATTAACCTATACTTCAAATAGTTGTAACCAATTTAAAAAAATAGCCAAGAAAAAAATCACATCATTTTCTCATTCAATTCCATATTTAATTTCCATTACTTTTCCACAGATTGAATATTGAGCTTTGTGATTTTATCCCTCCATAAGCACGATATGTTTTTTCGTGGCTTTTCTTATTGAATTTCCCTATTTCATTAGACTAATGGAACGCATGTCAAGCCCTAGTATGATATTCCAAAAGTGTCTATTACAATGTCTCTTATGGCAAAATGTTGATGTGTATATTCAAATAAAAGTAAATTATTTACACAAGGGATTATAAAACCTCTGTATAACGAAGCACATAAAGTCTTCAAAAACGAGGGTCATAAAATATGTTTTTGTAATTAAATAATGGATGTATTACATCTCTGAAATATTTTTATTAAAACATATTTATTGATTAAATCTTGTTTTCAGATTTTCTAAGATTAAATCAGATTTTCGACTAAAAAACTAATTTTAACAAACAGAAAATTTATTTATCAAGATCTTTAGAGAAGAAATATGATTTACACACATCCAAGTTTTCATTGTTAAATAACAAATAATATACGTTGAATTACATTATTTCATAAATTGTAATGTAATTTAAATGTAACGGATTTATTATTCATGCATACTAAACAATTCTTAAGTAATTTCAAAAAATTAAAACTAAATAACAAAACAATGCTTGCTTCAGAAGAACTTAATAAAGAAAAAGGTAGAAATATTTTAATAATACGAAATTATAAAAATTCAAATTAATTTACTCAACAATTAAAATAATAAAATACCTTAGATCGAATTGAAATGTTAATACTGAATATATAAACTAATTTGAACAAAACATCACGAATTTATTTCCCTGGGTAAATAATAATGATGAAATTGTTCCAAAAATATCATTTGCAATTATAGACAACATTCCATGTATAATTTGCATGATGATATTTTATTCATTTCAGTAATAGCAGAGTGCAGTCGTAATTTAATTAACGTTCATGAGCTTTCTCTTCCTTATTTTGAAATTTAAGAGCGATATGCTTTTGCTGAAATAAAGTCGTAATTAGTGAACATCCAACAAGAATGGCACTGTGCAAATGTTGAAATAAATAAAACAAGATATTCAATTACATTGTTTGCTTCTACTCTTGTATTTGTCAGGTGCTTTGTGGATAAGATATCACAGAATATCTCAATTAAAAATTCCAAGCAAAAATTTGTTTTTTTACTCATTATCTATTTTAAAAATAGAATAAATATGGCACAAAAATATTATTGTTGTTTTATGAATTACGGTGTCGTATAAAAATATACATGACTATATATACGGTGTCATATAAAAATATACGTGATCCTGCACCCTCCCCCCGCGCCCCTTTCACTTGTATTTTAAAATAAAAAGATTTAAATTCGCTTAAATGATACGTGTTAAATTGAGTGTCCGGCTCTAGGTGCCGTCCAGCGTTACGGGACTCCCCCTACTTATCTAACAATAAGATATGACTATTATCATGCATCGTATGTAAGGATGAGCTTTATTTTTGATACAATTGCAAGCAATAAAATCATATTATAGTGAATAAAAGCTGTAGTAATCATCAACTCGTACAAATAAAACATATCACAATTAGCTGTAAGTGGAATTCTGTCTTAAGGCAATTAAAGCATCGTGCCTTAAGGCAAATTGCTGGAACTTCCCGTACCAAAAATTATTTTTTTAAAAACGATTAGCATTTTTGAAAAAAATTTACTTCAAAAAAATAAGATTTTTGACAAACAATTAGACAAAAAATTACTTTTTTTTGAAAAAAAAATTTTTTTTAATTTTTTTTTTTTAATTTTTTTTTTGAAAAAAAAAATGTTTTCTTTATTTTGACATATTTTGAAAGATCTAAACTTTTTTTCAAAGCAATCGTACTGCTTTAACTGCATAAAGACGAAATATCAAACCGCGTAAGCTCCGCGTCGACGTCTAACGCGTAAACATTTGTACGGAACCCATAGGAATGTAAACCAAAATTATACTTATTGTTAAAATCTCTATAAAATATCTGATAATTTGATGTGCATATGTCTAATGATCATTTTTGACCGCCAAATGGCATTTTTTTTACTTTTTTCATTAGATCTCCGAAACCGCTAGACCTGCCTTTATGAAAATTTGATCGGTATTTCACCTTGTCAATACAAGTAAAACGTTTTTTGAATTATTAAAATCGGACGCTCCGTTCTCTTAAAAACTGAGTTACCGTTTTCGGCACTTTTTGCCCCGTATCTTTGGAACGGCTAGACCTGACTTCGCCAAAAACTAATCAGCACGTCTCCTTATCAATACGAATCGAATGTTTTTTGAATTAATCAAATCGGTTGATCGGTGTTCCCGAAATCGTCGACGAAAATTTGTATCCGCACATACATACACACACGCACACACACACACACACACACACACACACACACACACACACACATACATCCATTTTTTCTAAGGTATGCCAAAATATTCAGAAACCTTTGAAACGTCGAGAAATGCAAAAATTTTCATTTTCGATTTTTTTGCGATTACTATAACTTACCCTACGGGAAGTTAAAAATTAAATTCTAATAAATATATAATTTCTATATCAATATCACATGAGACAAAAGATTACACCAACTCAAACTTTAATATAAAAAAAAATATTAAAAATGTTTATCAAAATGTTGGTGTCAATGCTGACTAATACTCAACACGACACTAAATTCTCAACCATCTTATATTTAAATTTTAGGTCATTTATTTCAGAAGAAAAACATTCTTATTACAAAAAATGCAATACTCTCTATATGGGCTGCAGAAATAGGACGCAGGAGTAATGGACAAATTGTATTTCCACTCTGCGTGGAATAAATCAAGAATGAATTCGTATTGTTCGCATCGTAGCTGTAAAATTAACGGCGACGTAGAACATTCTGATGGAATAGGAGACACAAGAGTTTCGAATAAATCTAAAGAGAATTATATGCACTGATTTGCATAATTAAACATCGAATTCAACAGCATTCTGTAACACTAAAGTTTTCAGACATACACTGGAACAAGGCGATCGAATGGAGATAATATCCATCTTGTATAACAATATATGCTTTTAGAATTACACATTACATGGATTTTCAAAATATACACAAGTTATGCCTTAGTTCCATAACTTTCATTAACTCAAGGTTCATTCGAGTTTATAGCTTAGTTCTTTTATTAACTGATAACCATATAAGCAAGTTTTATTTTGTTTAACAACGACCATAAAACATATTACTTATTCTATTTATTCTATAATGGTTTGTTTAATTTTTATTATGTATGAAAAGTATTAAACAATCAAGTCCCCAATATGACTAATTGTTGGCAGGATTTGTACAAAATTTAGCTTTGTTAAATCACATCTATAATTAAATAAAATCTAACTAAGAATTAACAAAAATTTAAACGTGTGACGGTTGAACTACGCATTAGATATTTTTTTGAAAAATAATCAAGAAATCTAACAATAAGCAAAATATTGCGCAAATCTGCTTAGATATTTTCATGGTTACTAAAATGATTATTCATATAATAAAAAATCATTGTAATATTAAATATCATTTAAGTAAAATATTACGAACTCTTTCATATAATTAATAATAATCAAAGATACTTTAACTTATCGGCAAGATCACTTTTTTAAGTTAATTCAAAATTATTCAAGTGCTAATGAATCATAATACCAAAATTTACAATATGTCATCTATTTTATAATTAATTATAAAGAACATAAATCTTTCTTGTAGATCTTGATTCAAAGAAAACAACCCGGAAAAGATTTGGTGTCAGAAGTTCATTAATATTCGCCTCTTTGCTTTCATGATTAATGGTGAGCCAGTTCGAGATTAAAAAATATTAATGAAAATAATTATGACAGGCACTCTCTAGTAAAAAAAATCTCTCTGCAAATTTGTATAAGGATTTTAGTTTAGAATCAGTTGATTTATTAAACAATGAAATGAAGTATTTTCCCTAATTCTTGGAAAGTACTTATAGTTCATTAATATATAGATAGTGTTAGTTCGTCTTACATTATATGAGACGTACTAATTTACTAATTTAAATTTCAAATAAATTTAATAGCAAATATTTTTCAATATTTTCAAAAAAATATTGAAAACTGTATGGTGACAAAAAAAGATTAGTTAAAGTAATCAATTCTAAAGCAACAAGACATCTTTATCTAAGCTAGCTTACGTAATATTAGGTAGTTTCTGTAGAAAGCTAACCCTACTGAAAAATTAGATAACCCTTATCATAACAAAGAGCAATATTTCTAAAAAAGTATAGCATATTCAAATGTTATATGATTATCAAATTTATATCTCAGGTTCTTGACTCATCGACAACATGATTTCTAAATTACTTTTTCAAATGATTAATGAAATTGCTTTACAGAAATTCTTGCAGTATATTGAATATATTGTAAATATCGGTAAATTAAAAGCCTTCAAAAACTAGCCATGTGTATCAAATACGCAATATTTTTATGATATAATTTATAATTACCAGTCTCGTTAGGTGCAATAAATCATTTTTAAACATAAAGCGAACGGAAACTTTTTCATGTCAAATACTTCATGCAGAAGTTTAACCTGAAATGATTGCCGAATATTTAAAAAAATAGAAGCAAGTAATAAAAATAATTAATGAGGTATGTGCATATAAAAATAATTTTATATACTCTCATTTATTAACTTCCCGTAGGGTAAGTTATTGTAATGGGCCGAAAATCGGAATTGAAAATTTTTACATTTCTCGACGTTTTGAAGGTTTCTGAACGTTTTGGTATACCTCAGAAAAAATGGATGTGTGTGTGTGTGTATGTGTGTGTGTGTATGTATGTATGGATACAAATTTTCGCTCACGTTTTCGGGCATACGGATCAACCGATTTGAATGGTTCAAAAAACATTCGATTCCTATTGATAGGGAAAAGAGCTGATTAGTTTTTGGCAAAGGCAGGTCCAGCGGTTTCGGAGATACGGAGCAAAGAGTGCAGAAAATAGAAATCGAATTTTTGAGAGAACGGAGTATCCGATTTGAATGATCTAAAGAACATTCAATTAGTAATGATTGGGAGAAGTGTTTATTAGTTTTTGGCAAAGGCAGGCCCAGCAATTTTGAAGATACGGAGCTAAATATGTAAAAAATGGCAATTTTTGAGAGAACTAAGCGTCCGATTTAAATGATAAGAACTTTCTGCTTGTCTTAACAAAATAATTGATTTTGGAAAAAAAAATATTTGTTCAAATTTTTTTTTTTTTTTTTAGTTTTTTGTATATCGAAAATATTTCAGATTTTATGTTTAATTCTGACTATAGTTCTAATATACTTTACAAATAATTTCAACTCTGCAATACAGTTTATATAATTCTTATAAATATTAGACAATGTTACAATATTTAGAATAATCTATTTGAAAACATTCAGTATTCCACGAACATTTCGTTACGGTACGGAAAGTTCCAGCAATTTGCCTTAAGGCACGATGCCATAATTGCCTCAAGACAGAATTCCACTTACAGCTAGTTAATATTTGCTTGGGCTTTTATATGTGAGTAATGGAAATTATGTAACGCAAGCATAGCCTATAATTGGCATATATATATATATATATATATATATATATATATATATATACATATACGACAAGAGTACTTATTCAATTTTAAATCTTATTCATAACTAGCATATAAAAATTTATCAAATTTGCTACCACTATATGATTCGATTTGAAATATTCTTTTCAATATTTGTTTGACAATTATATCAAAATTAACTGAAATGAAAATCTGTCAAATACCGCAAAAGCACAGAGCAATGTCAAAAGGTTAACAAAATTTATTTTTCATCGTTGCTGAAACCATATCTAGCCAAAAATATATTGCAAAAAGCAATTGATTGAATTTTCCGAATGTCATGTCGGGCGCATTTTATTCAGTTTAAAATTCACCATGGTATGTGCAGAGTAATCGATTTTAAAGAGACGCAACGGAAAAGTGCAACTCATGTGAAAAACTCCAAAGAAAATTGCTCGCAAAGTAAAATATTAGCGTACGACTTCAATAACGGCCTGACGGCTTGACAAATAAATCTCGAGCGCATCAGACACCAAGACTTTGCTAGTTATAGAGAAGACAGCATTCGCATATAGTTTACAAAATTGCAGTTTTTGCTACAGAATTTTGTGACCACAGATCCTGCATACAAAATTACATAAACTCATATTCATGGTCCAAATCAATAAATTCAATATTAAACAAAAACAGTGCAAATCACTCAGTAAATGGTACTTATTACAGTTTAATTATAGAATAGAATTTTAAATTAATTTTGCCAATTTAAATTTATTTTTTTATATTAGCAAATATTCATGTGTTACATTATCATTTCACATTTTATAAACAAAACAAGCTACATACAAATATTGCTTCAAAGTCTCGAGTAATTACTGTGGAGACAAGCCTCGAAAGGTACTCCTCATGAATGACTCTTGTCTTTATATATACAGTAGACAATACATATTTATCTATTATTCAGTTGCCAGTTTGTGTTTACTAAACAAACATCGAAAAAGCAAGACACAAAACCTCTAGAGCAAACCCATTATAATAATGCAGCAGTATATCACCAACAACATTTCAGGAGCGAGTATTAAAGTTTTACACATTGACCTGTATGTTTTATATGGTAATGTATGAGTGTAACATAAAGCATCTAATACGAATTTATTCAACAATTAAATAAACTTTAGGAACAAAAAAATTATATCTATGTAATAATTATAGTTGTGCACGGTATTGTACCTTAAGGCAAATTGCAGGAGCTTTTTGTACAGTAATTAAACATTGCGGAAATAAAACTAATTAATCATGAGAAAAAAAAATCAGTGAGCAATGACATTTTTTTAAATATTTAAAAATAATTATTATGAATACTCTGATATTCATGGTCGTATTTTATAAATCCAATATGTTTTTATTTAGAATATAAGAAATGAACTAGCTGTAAGTGGAATTCTGTCTTAAGGCAATTAAGGCATCGTGCCTTAAGGCAAATTGCTGGAACTTCCCGTACCAAAAATTATTATTTTTTTAAAAACAATTAACATTTTTGAAAATATTTTACTTCGATAATATTAGATTTTTGAGAAACTATAAATTTGACAAAAAATTACTTTTATTAAAATTTTTTTTTTTCGAAATTAAATTTTTTTTGAAAAGAAAAATGTTTTCTTCATTTTGACATATTTTGGAAATTCTGAACTTTTTTTCAAAGCAATCGTATTTCTAGAGACGAAATGTCAAAGCGCGCAAGTGCCGCGCCGCCGTCTAACGCATAACCATTGGTACGGAACCCATAGAAATGTAAAAAAAATTGTATACTTATTGTTAAAATCTCTATAAAATATCTGATAATTTGATGTGCATATGTCTAATGGGCTTTTGTAACCGCCAGATGGCATTTTTTTTACTTTTTTCATTAGATCTTTGAAACCGCTAGACCTGCCTTCATGAAAATTTGATCAATTCTTCATCTTGCCAATACAATAGTAAAATGTTTTCTGAATTATTCAAATCGGACGCTCCGTTCTCTTAAAAGCTGAGTTACCGTTTTCGGCACTTTTTGACCTGTATCTTCGGAACGGCTAGACCTGCCTTCGCCAAAAACTAATCAGCACGTCTCCTTACCAATACAAATCGAATGTTTTTTGAATTATTCAAATCGGCTGATCCATGTTCTCGAAATCGTCGACGGAAATTTGTATCCGAACATACATACATACACGCACACACACACACACATCAATTTTTGCTAAGGTATGCCAAAATGTTCAGAAGGTTTTGAAACGTAAAGATATATGAAAATTTTCATTTTCGATTTTTTTGCGATTACTATAACTTGCCCTACGGGAAGTTAAAAAAGCTGTACATGCTTCATATTCCATTCGAACTTTCAATTTAGAAATTCGAGCTTTTAATATGGAACTACCAGTAGGCGTAGTTGCCTCTTCCAGACACGTTTCATAAACTCAACATTGGAGATTATCACAATATGAATAGATATAATGGGATTTGTATTAATTCTGTTCATTTTTATCTTAAAGTTCGGTAATATACTTTTTTGATCTCTCAACTTTTTGATAAATTTTGAGGTTTAAATTCAAGAAACTAATTAGATTTATTCTACAACTATAATCAAAGCAAATTCTTTTAGCCGAATATAACCCTGTTAAGCTGCATCCGTTATCTCTACAATATGGCAACAATAATATATGTTTTGCAATGGCAAAAAACCGTAATTTGCATACTCATTTTTCATTCAAGAGATATTGCCTGGTTTGGAATGAAACTAAAAGAACTTAATATTTGCCTGAAGAGTCGCGAGCTCTCGAGGTCTACTCATCGTCGGAGTGTTGACGTCACAACGCAAGAGTCACTCATCCATTATTACACTTCCATATACATGTAAATTTGCACATGCGAATATTTGAATATGAAATGGGACTCGGTTGTACGAGAAAGAAGCGCTAAGGGCCGAGAGGGTATTACAAATCTTCCCGCAGTTTATTATTTATATTTAATAAAAGAAAATGAAAAAGGGCTGTGTAAGTAATTCTCTCACTGTAAGACTGTCGTATTTTCTAATAAAAGCACGTGAACATGGTAATGATATTAAATATAGAACGCTGGAGTATGAAGTTCTGGCAGAAATTGGAAACACTGTCTTTGTTTATGTGAGAATTAAATGTTAATATTCAGTAAGTGGTGCGGTAATATTATTACATATCTAACCTATGCATTTAAACAGCACAAACACATTACTTTTGTATATTAGGACATTATCAATTTTTTTTATTATTATTTATTTATTTAAACAGCGATCAGAACTTCTGGGTCCTAAAAGCTGTTGGGATGAATTTTTTACAAACTACGTTTGTTTTTATCATAGATGGCACCCAAACAGTTATCTCAACTCTATGTGATGAATTTTATTTTTACAATTATTGTAATAGTGATGACTTTTTATTGGTGCAGCAATGAGTGCTATTTTCACTCGGAAACATATTGCTATCTATTTTATAAAATTTGATCTGAAAATAACATATTTTACATATACACGATTTTGTATGCTTATGGTACTATATAGTAGATGGATTTATACAATTTTTCGAAGTTTACTGATAAAACTCTATTGAAGCAAATAGTTTTATAAACTATATTTTCGGATAAAAATCGTGCATAAGATTCGTTCAGCATCTATAAAAAATGCGCGATAGAACCCATAAAATACGTTATAATATAAAAAATAATTAAATTAGTTAAAAATAGTTTTATTAGAATGCAAATGAGCCGATATGTTACACTTCATTATTCATATAAAATGGTACCAAAGCCTGACAAAATGCTGCATTTTACCGGCGTTTTACCTATAAAATGCAACTTCTTGCATGCATTATAAATGCACATCATAAACATGCACTTAACATTCTTTTTGACGTTTGTTCGTTTCCAAGGTTAGGTTTTCTATTCAAAACATCTGACTACATAGCAACAACATAGCATTTGGACAGTTTTTAGTACTATTTTATATAACATGCCTTTATATTTTATATAACATTTTATGTAACCTGCCTTGCCATAATATTGCTCTATTTTAAAACAGAATTGACCCAAAAAATTATTAGAGTAAGCAATGCGATCGATTAATGTTGAACGAGTTCACAAATCTCTCAAAATATAATAATTTACATAAATAAAACATCTAAAAATCTGTCAACTGATTTTAATTTTGAATGCTGGTTTTACTATAAACCAGCATTCAAAATTAAATTTCTAAAGAAAAACTTTTTATCTGATTGATATTTTCAATATTCAACAAATAATAAAGAAAATGCAATTATATTCCGGAAACAGTGATAAACATAATTTCGCAGAAAATTAAAACAAATGCCATAATTATTCAATATACTAATAAAACACAAACAAAAACAAATTTAATTAAACTTTGTGGAGATTTCACAGAAATGTATATATGTTTAACGTTCCAAGTAATATAATCATATTTCAGTGCAAAATAACAAATAATTATTTTGATCATATTAATCTAGTGCTGCTCCATTTCAAAAACAATAAAGCTAGCAGCATCATTAAAAGCTAAAACTAAACGAAGATAAATTTTATTAACTAAGTGCTTCCAAATTATAAGATATGAAACTTTAAACATAATTAAAGTAATATTAAAGTATTATTACCCTACATCTTATCGCATTATTTCTAGGTCAGGAAACAGAAATTCGTCCAACGGCTTATACTGACTTCAACTTTTGCGTTAGCAGTTTTAGATCCCGCCAATTAAATATACACGGAAGCGGCATTAGTTTAACTGCCTTTCGAGATGGCGATGAGATGATTTTAACTCGTGACGTTGGACACTGGCCATAGACTTATTCCCTACAGACTAAATATATTTGAATGTACGACGTGATAAATCGAGAAATTATGTCCATGCACTAGAAGGATTTAGATAACTAAAAATTGAATTAAAAATGAGAAACAAGAGGTGTAGGGCAGGGCAGGGCAAAATCAAACCAATTATATCACAACAAATAACACAAGTCAAACAAACAAATATCTGACTATCCCAGCTAATTCAGCATTGTAGAAATATGTTTACTACAATATCCTAATTTTCAGTTACGGAATAATAGCTACAATATTCAATCAATGCAAAATTGATAGTATTTCTGCATATATATTTTCTGACCTTTTGAAAATAACTACAGCATATTTGAATTTACGTTCCAATAGATAATCAATCGACCATTAGAGAAAATCTGCAACCAAGAAACAAAACGCAATGATTGATTTAGAATTGTACCCGAAGCTCGAAATTCGATCGCAATTGATTGAAAGGAAACAAATGTCCGCAAAGGGTTTGAGCCTTTAGCCGAATCATGCGGGCTGCCGATACACCGCAAATCTAATTAAGTGGGACGCTGCTGCACGGGCACACATACGATTGTGAACACACATAGAGTCATTACCACAGTATTAAAATAAATACTATTCAAATAAATAAATAAATAAAATAGGCTAATTTAATAGCAAAGATAAATTTTGATTTAATGCACTTTTGTTATCTGAAACAAAGACTAGTGGCACAGGACAAGGTTATACGCCTTACCTTGTGTCACTATTTTTTTCACGATCAGCAGATAAAAACATATGAACTACTCTAAAAATATTTAAGAGGCAAACACTAAGGGGGCGTCCATTAATGACGTGAGGCATTTAAGGAAAGGGAGGGTTTGACAAAAAATCACGTGGGGCAGAGAGGAGTCTAGTAAGATATCGCGCGTATTTAATTTTTAACAACATTTTCAAAAAAAAATCACAAATTTTCTTTTTTTTTGTAAATTCGAACATTTGTTCGAAAAATTTAACGTAACTAAATTTACACATAATATTTGGTGGAGGAGACAGGTAATTTTAAATATCACAACGTATCACTAAGGGAGAGGGAGATCCAAAAATCTCTAAAAATCGATTACGTGATTAATGGATGTCCCCCTAAGGAGCCAATTCTCGGATAAAATAGACCTAATATAGCATGGTAATGGAAATGCTATGTTACACTTCTTTCTTCATATAAATTTCTAGTAAAAACTGTAAAAATACATTTGCTGTGCTAAATGTCTACGTGTTTGCTGTTTTACAGTTTTACACATGACATATGTATGAGTTATCATGCACATCAGAAAGATGCAGTTATGATACCATTCATATTTGGGATTTTGTGAGTTTTCTTATTTAGGTTTTATATATAAATCGCCTGACTACACAGTAAGTACATAGCATTTTAACAGTTTTTACTACGAATGCACATGAAGGTAGGATCGTAACATAAAGTTGCCATAACAACTCTACGTTACGGTCTATTTTATGCAAGAATTGGCTCATAAGATTCAAAACTTCATATCCAGAATTGATTCGTAATCAAGAGCTTAGACAATTCTTTCTCTCATAACTATTGTTTATTTTATGCAAATGATCTATATATTTATAAGTGATGAATATCCAATCATTTGTGATAAATAAATAACTAGTATTTGAAAGCCTACATCAACATAAATATTTTCATCGATACCTTTTGCTTAGAAATGCTTCATAAACAATACTTACAATAACTTGCGTTCGAAAGGAAGTTAAATGTAAATACACCTAAGTCTGTTTTTACACGGAGATTGGTTCCAGAAGAATCCGTGTAAAAAAAAACGTGTAAAAAAAGACATTGATCTTATACCAAAATGGGTGATTTGTTCCTAATCGCTAAAACCTATTAAAATTGGTGAAAAACAAGAATTTTTAAGAACAAGAATTAAATTTAGTGCTATTCACATTTGCTTTGACCAGTAAAAATTGTTTGTACGCGCTAAAGGGGAATTCACTTAAATCTTTAAGCTAGTGTTTGCAAACTATCGATACTATCGATGGTTTCAGACTTTTTTCTTTCATAAATACTTTTTTGTGATATGAACATACTTCGCAAAAATTAAATTTGACAAAAAAAATTTAAGTACATAAAATTTCAAATCGTGCTAAATGGAATAAATTCGTGTAAAAAAATTAAAAATATTCAATTTTCAAACCGTGTTATATCAAAACCGTGTACAAAAAGACCGTGTAAAAACAGACTTAGGTGTATATATGTTGCTTCCCAGGGCTACAAAGGCGTATTATTACAGCAAATGGAAAATTTTGTTCGAAGCTTTCAAATTATATTTAATGTTTACTCGAAAGATATTGAGAACGTAATTTATTTGAGCAGCATGATTATTATCAAAAGTAAGTCAGGTATATAATAAATACTTGATTATTAATAATAAATTTAAATGATAATAAAAAAAATCAATTTGAATCATTATGTTATTTTGTAACAGATTTTATTTGGAATTTCTATATTTATAAACTTTGTAATATAATTAATTTTAAATAATAATTATATTTTTAAAAATTCTAATTTTTATAGATCTTACACCTAATATTTATATTTGTATATTTATTATACTTAGATTTTTTTATTAAATACCAATTGTTTATTTTATACCATTTGTGCTACGTAATAGTTAGTACTTACACTACAGTTAGAGCTTTCGAATTCTATGCCTCATGCTGTTCGTCTTACTGCTCTACTAGTCAATTCTGGGCAGTAAATATACGCAGATAAGACTCGTTTTACGCCCACGGAGAGTTTCTATAACTTTGTTCCGAGCAGCAGAGAATATTTCGATGCACATCGTAATATAATTAGTTTAAGAGGAATTAGTCATTTAACTATACGTATACACATAATCAATATAGAGTTGCACTTCTGGATGAGAAGAATATGTAACATAATTAGAATTGTGATTTACTATGGCATAATTTAATGCTTGTACTCCAAGAATACAATATTATTGAATTTTGGCAATTGTTGAAAGGCTTATATGCCCAAAAATATATATTTATCTCGAGCGAATATTTAATCGTAGATTGTCAACAATAATTTGAAACAGTTATCAAAACTGGCCAAAACTTTAATTATTATCAAATTACTACATATAAAAGTGAATCTAACATATATTATTATACCACATTATTGCAGATATTTTTTTAAAATATTTATTGCTTTATTCATTCCTGGTCGTACGAAAGGATTGACAAACACTTGAACTGATACGCACAACAGCCTTTCTTTAGAAGATAGGATACTGAGCTTTGGAAAATATGAAAGCAAGCTTAAAGCTTATGCCACGCTTTCCTCGTAATAAACCGTCAGCGGGTTCCGTCAATTCTTTGCTTTGATGAAGTTTCTTTTTTTACTGCCGCGTTTATGCACACTTTTGTTTGTTTAAGAAGAAAAATATATTAATTTTCTTTCGGATGAGCTATAATTCTCTGCACCATTATTACTGGCAGCAAAAGATAAAAAATAAAACATTTCTCGAAGAGAAATATGAAAATCATTAGAACATGATTCTCTTGTTATATTAGCTTCATCTCATTAACGTAATTCATTTATAAAATATCACGATTGTTAAACACTTATTTCCAACTAGTAAGATGAAATATGGCTAATGCAAACTTCATAATTTCATGCAATATTTCTTCATCAGAATCCTCTGCTGAAAACTATTGATAGCACATATACTATAACTAATACGACATAATACTTTATTAAATCTTCTTCATTTAGATCTTGCTTGAATATTTAGCTAAATATCAGATAGGGTCTGCCAACTAACTGTTCGTTTGAAAATGCCATAAAAAACTTCTGAATATTTTCCAAAATTTTGTAGTTAATATAGTTTCAATATTTTATGCCATAAATAATCATTCCATTCCAATATGCCATTATCAATCTCTTAAAAATCTTCTCAATTCTTGAATTTTCTCAATTCGAAAGGTGCGTCACTGCACGTGCAAAGTTTCCGTGGGTTATAATTTAACGCGCATCCCATTTAGATTTTGCGAAGATACCGACCGAGGCCGGTAATATAGTACATACACTACACGCGATGCCAGATATCGGATCCAGCGCGCCATTCTCTTAAGAGAACTGTCTTCGAAGATTTTATTACAAGAGTTCAAAAAAATTTATGATTCTTTAGCGGAAAATTGATGGTAAACACCCTGCTACGAAGTGAGCCGTTACTGGCTCACCGTTACTGGTTCAACGAATTGAAAAGTTTTTTTAATCAAAAAGATAATTTGATGATGGTATGGAATATTTTATAAATTATGGTACAAAATCATATGATATGAGTTTGAGTAAATGACGTACGGAGTGATGTAAGGTAAAATAAAAGATAACAAAATTTACTTACCTCGCTACTAATATTTTAATATTACTATACAATAATCAACATGTACTTACACTTTACATAAATATATGTAATATTATATACTAGCAAACCCGACGAACTTCGTTTCGCCACCAGATGGTTTCGTGAAAAAGATGAAGAAATTTTTTGTTTGTTTTATATTTGAAAAGGAAAAAATTGATTTTTTACACAACAATAATAAAATTATTTTGATTACAAAAATGAAGTGTTTTTTAGTTGAACTTCTCTAACTAAATGAAAGTGAATCCGCCAATTATCCGTTTCATTGAAGTGCTCTTTGGTAAACCACATTTTTTGTTTTTTGGTCTGATGTTAACACAAACAAAGCGGATGGTTTCCCAACTCGGGAACAAGCAACGTATAATTGCCCATGTGAAAAACAATGATTATCTAAATAATCTATTTGAAATTTATCCCGCAAACACTAAGCGGTTGGCCTTGCGACTTGTTAATTATGATTGCGAACGCAAGGCGAACTGGAACTTGCAATCGTTTGAAGTCAAACGGAAGACCAGTCGGAGTCATTGGTATGTCACCAAATTATCAGCAATTTTTGATGGAATGGTGAAATTCAGTGCGTGTACATCATTATTCTTTGCGGCAAGAATTGCTCGTTGACTTAACCAAGCATAATTCTGATAATTCTCACTAATCTTATTACTCGATGCCATGCACCGCTAATTTTCTTAGCTATAAACATTGCGGAGCCCGAGACCTTTCCAACGAATGCAACATTGTCAAATTCGGTTCGTTCGTTTGGAGTTATATATGTAGATTACCAAATTCCATCAATAAACTAAGCGTTGGCCCCTTTCTCCGACAAAATAGACCATAACAAAGCGTTGTTATGGCAATGCTGGGCTACGGTTCTTTCTTTATATAAATTGGTAGTAAAAACTGTCAAAATGCTATGGATTTTCTGCGCAATCTGGCATTTTACACATGAAACCTAAGTTCGTGAGTTACAAACTTAGTTTGTGTTTTCTAGACGTTTGTTTGTGAGTGTGAGTGAGTTTACAGTTTTTATTATTATGTGAGCAAAGGACTATAACATTGCCATAACAACGCTATGTGACAGTCTATTTTAACAGAGAATTGGCCCCAAAGTTGCAAATTTTAAGCATATTACATCTGCTGGCATATTATGTACATAAATAAAAACAGTATTAGCAGTAGCACTTAAAGAATTCACTTCCAATTATTCAAACACCTTATGTTTGCTTCATACATTATCTTATTATAACGTAATTGTTGTAAAATTAATTTAAATCCGCGCAATTTAAATTCTTCATTTGAAAATAAACTCAGATTTTATCATGTAAATTCATTGCACGCTCAAAATGCCTACCTGTAAGCCTTATTCGAATGCGGTAATTAAAGAAAAACAAACGCTCGCCGTTCGCACATTGCCTCCGGCTACGTGTTAACATCGCTAGAAGCCCGCCGTGCTGGAAGTCTGAGTTATGCGCGCGGTTCGCCGCTAGTGAAGTTTAATCAGCGACGCCGGTGGAGCGATCTGCTCAGAAACATCATTTGCTACACCATGACGTGTTTTTTGCAATTTTGTCTTTCGTCTTAATCCATCGCAACGGATTGAAACAAATTACATTTTTTTCTTTTATGTTTTTTGCCATATATTTAAAAATTTATAAAAATGTTGAGGACTATAGGAATGATAATAATTAATTATAGAGTAAATCGAATGCATGTAGTAACACAATTTACATTGAATATTTAGAACAAATTGCAAGTATATTTGTAATGACAATTTTTATACATCCACAAGGGAAATATGGGGCCGATTCTACCGTTAAATATACCAAGGCTATATTACGTAGCGCTTCTCATACAAAATGGTACTAAATGCTGCCAAATGTCATGCAGAAAAGCATTTTAGATAGAGAATTTAACCTAGAAAACGTACAAATGTTAAAGAACAATGTTATCATAGCTGCATCTTTGCGATGTGGCAAAATAACATATAAGTGATTTTGCATTTTATGTATAAAACGCCTGATCGCACAGAAAATACATGGCATTTTGAGAATATTTAGTTTTGCGATATTTGATCTCGTATTGATTAAAATTGTGATACATACTTGAATGAATTGCAATCATAGTACTTGAATATATACATAGAAGTAATTAACGGCAGTGCACTTCATGTGTTAAAACAGTACAATTCGCATCATTGGAAAAGCTAACTCTTGATTGAGTGGTTAAATAATAAATTTTGTTTTTTTTTTATAAAACTAATACATAATTTTTATTTCCAAAATTTTGGTTTCAAACCAATATTGGAGATTGATGAAACCTATAAACATTATATAATACAGTAGAACCTCGATTACGGACTAATTGTTGTATATAATTCGGATAATCGAAAATCCGGATAATTGAATATACGAAAAATAATGTTATGTATTTATTAAAAATTACAAATACTTACATAGTTTTCAACGAAAATAATATTTATTAAGAAATTGAAACTTCCTTATGTACGTACATAACATATATATTTTCTTAGATTACATTACATACATATACTAAACTGCCGCATTAAACTTGTAAAAATTCGAATTATAGGAATTTTGTACGATTTATGTACATACATATCAATTGGTCGCGATTGGTAGTCCGGGTAATCGCAAATTCGTATAACTGAAGTCCTAAACGAGATTCTACTGTATGCAAGTCTGTTTTTATTTATTTTTATGGAAATTATTATATTTTTTTGACCTATTCATAGGTATTATTTATTGCAATTGCTATATATTATTGTACGAAAAACCATACTCAATCTCAGGTTCAGATAAATTAGAGAAAAATTTAAAAAAAGCTATTTTTTAGAAAAATTCGAGCAAAGTCCTACTTCTTGGGCAGAATAATGATAATTCATTCAAATGCTGCACAAAATATACGAGTATAATATCTGAATGTAGATAATGATATTGTAAGAAATACAAATATACACAATACTGCTTAGCTAACCTTTTTCAAAAAAAATCTTCGAAACTATACGATAAAATTTGTACAAATCGTATTCCGTTCCACACGTAATATTTTCACCGCCTTAAGAAGTCAAATAAGTATGCAAAATTTCCAAACACGCGCGGGTTAAATTTGATGCGCAGTTCAATTCCCGGTTAAACTCTGAATAAATAAAAACCCAGGGTGAGGCCGCGTCCCGGCGCATCCGCTGCGGGCGAGAAGAATGTCGTCGAGCTTTTTAAAAAAGCTCCGAGAAAGCTTTCGCCGGCATTCGCGCGCCTCTGAGGACGTGTTATGAAAAAAACATGACGTTGCAGGATTTAGCAAAATCTACCCGAAAAAAATCACAGAATGCGATAACGCGATAGCGTGTTGTACGGAGCATAAGTTTTGCGATGTTTGACTTTGTTTTGGTTTGAATTGGAGACAGAAAGATTAAAGGTATGAAAAATGAACCGAATGAACAGCAAATAACTTTTCAACGTGCAGTGACGTACATAACCCCTAAATACATTGAATATTATATCAGTATAATATAATAATAGAATCTGCTGGTTTGACTTATTAATAATGTATAATTTTAAGCTCATCTTTCAAAATATACTCAACTAATCACTTTCATTTATTATTGTATATGTGCGGAAACAGACGTGTTAATTCAAGTTATATATTTTAGACGTCATTTACATTAACTTTGTATATCCTAACTCTGGTAATATCTTGTGTCTGTCTCTACTGCTTAGCCATTGTCTTCTTCCTAGATTTACTCGACAAAACAGAATTCCCTACATGTAGGAGAAGTAAAACTAGAAGCAGCTTAGGCAATATTTCTTTGCCAGCTAAGCAATGAACAAACTAACACAGTATTTATGTCTGAGACTTTTTTATCTACTGGTTAATGCGAGAGATTATTTATATTGTATGTGAACATACATTTCTCTTTATACTCTGTGGTCTTATGATTCATTCGGACAGATTTTCTTATTTTGTTTTCTTTTGTGCACGTGCACAACAGCACCTGTGATTAAACAGCAAAAGTGCCTTTGTTCTCTTTGTCGTTTGTATATTTTCTACAGAAATAAAAATAACATGTTTCATATAGGAAAATTTTTAATAGAATTTCATGGAAACGTATATTTTTAATTGAGAAATATAAAAAAATATTATTGTAGAAAAATTCTTGAATAAAAAATATACGGTTTTTTATGGAGGATATAGAGCGGAAAAAAGAATCCGCAGGTAAAAATGTCCACAATCGATATTACAAAAACAACTTAGGATTTTTTAGGAACAATATTTGAACGAGAGAGCAAATAATGCATAACCAGCCATCACCTTGATTCTTACGACATCGCTACCAGGAGATAAGCGGCATCGTTTGAAAATCCTTTTTTTATTTGTGAGCACTGTTATTTAGTTAGAATTTAATATAATTTCAATTACATTGGACCTGTTTGCAAGTACAAATATTTGAGAAAAAACAGTAAAAAACACATTTTTAGAATGAAGAATTAGCTGTGAGTCTTACTGAATATGGTCAGATAGTCGTTTGCTTGATATTTGTTATTTATTGTGACAAAATTGGTTTGGTTTTCACAATATGAATGCTCAATTTGGACCCTTGTGCCCCGCCCTACCCTACCACAGATACATCACTAAAATTGAATTTCATATATCAAACAACTATAAATACTTGAGGAGATATTTTGAAATTACTCTTTCTTATTATAATATTGAGCTGAACGTAAGTAAATCTCACCACATGGAAAATACTCGTATTATCATAATACCATTACTGAGTTTTCCGAGGAACGCTTTGTTTACGCACCTGCATACATATATTTAAATCCTAAGCGAAAGAAAACAACAATATGTTTTTGTGAGCGTCTGATCCTTATTACAGAATAATATGCAAAGTTATATTAAAAGCAAGAATTCACCTTTTGCGAAATGTATTAAAAGGAATTGTTTTGCCTGTTGGAGAAAAGTGAAATGACGTCTCGGATCCGCCAAAGAAACATTATATACCGAGTTAAATTCTGTTCTCCTTTCGCTCTGTATAATATATTTATATTCTATTACTGCCGAGAGGATTGGGAAGGAGCGTGCGTGTCACATATTCTTCATGCAATTTCTTCAATAATAAAAACATAAACGCTCCTCCTAGTGCTCTGCTATATCATATTCAATGGAAACATTTGCTTTTTATACTGATGCTGAATATAAAGCAGACCTAGGTGTCATGTACTTCTTTATAGCTCCGTACTTATACGTTATTTGCCGACAGGTTGCATATTTTAATAAAGTCAACACAAATGCTTTGAATATATGATATATAGATACATTCCGCAATGTTTTGCAAAAAATTCAAGTGATCATAATTATTTTTGGAAACTGATAACATTTTTTTTATTTACATTTGTGAATTACAATCTGTCGTTCTTATACAACATTCACTAATTTTGATGGTTTATTAAATAAAGAAAAAAGGTCGAAAGGTCACCCATCGGTGATCCGATTCGATGTTGAATATATTTAGCTTATAGATGTAGTCCTGTTGTGAAAATATTTAATTAAGCCTACGAGTACTTGTACATATTATAGAATTAATAAAAAATAACAAAATGTGGCCGTTTTCTTCTAAGTCGTTCAAGTTCATGGTTTTTCATTAGGTTTTTAGCCATGATGTTAGGGTTCCGCATTCTATCCTTATATCTCAGACTGAACTTTTCAATTTCTTCCTTAACAGTGTTAATGTTTAAATCTGTATGAGCCAACCAATTTGGGACATACCTGGGTGCGTTTATAGTTTCTTTCAAAATCTTGTTTTGAAATCTTTGTATTATGGCGATGTTGGATTTGCGTGCCGTTCCCCAAAGCCGTATTCCGTATGTCCAAATTGGTTTCATTATGACTTTGTACAGAAGAAGTTTGTTCCATGTGTTTAATTGAGATTTTCGGTTTAACAACCAGTGCAGTTTTCTTCTCGTGGAATTTGATAACATAATGTCTAAAAAAGTTGACAAGGTGAAAGACGCACAGTAATTTTTATAACAATTTTTCAAATATATTCGTAAGTTGTATTTCATGGGTCATTCACTCATAAACTTTTTACATTAGATTTTAATTGTTTCATTGTCATGACAACCCTCTGATAAAACAGTTGTCATTTAGAAATTGAGCAATATATTCTGAATGATTAGTGTTAAGATAGTTTTCCTAATCTTTTAATTTTTCAATTTAACTAAATTAAAAATCTGTTTGCAGCTACAAATTGAATAATTTGTGAACAAACTTAGCTTTTCTCAAATTTTTTTGATACTACAAATTTCATGGGAAGCACCTATCAAGGCTCAAATATCAAATATATTTTCTATATATAAACCCTTGAAATATTATTTAGTATAACAATAGCAGTAAACATAAAAGTAGAAATATAGAAACAAAAACTAAATTGAAACACGGGATATAATTGCTTAGTGCTTTCTGAGATTCAAAAGATTGAATGAAAAACATAAACTTTCCATTGAGTAAATAAACAGCATTCAAACAATTCTTCGTGGCACACCAAACTTTATTACTTATTAATATAGCAAACAAATGTAAATGTTAGTTCACCAGAATATAAAATTCTATTGTTGCAATCTAGTATCGGAGGGCACTAAAGTCTAATAGAAGAAATTATGAAAAATTAAACGATAAAATGTACAGTCTATAGTCAATTTTATGATATATTTCTTTAAACGGAATACTACTGTAAACTGTTATGATATATTCATATTCCATTTCATTTTCAATTCTCGAACATTGATCAAAAATAAAAATAGATCGATAATTGTCGATGCCAAATATATTATTGAACGTATATAAAAATATAACCAAGTACCACAGTCTAAAATTTTTACGCTAATGAAAGGCATGATAATAAAAAGTAGAGTAATGATTTCAAAATACAACTACAAAATAAATGTTATAATAATGTTATAATAAATCATCAACGATTCGTAATACAAAATAACAAATTAAATTAATTGGCAATTAGAAATTTCTGATAAACTAAAACAACTATTAAATGGCAAACAAACTGTTATAAAAGACAACATCCACGTAATCCATTAAACTCATCCTTTCTTTCTAGGGAATCCAATATGGGATTTGGTCAGCACAAAAAATCATTCGCTCCAACACTTTTAGTGGTATAATGTATAAAGTCTCGTCTTCGAATAATATCATTATGTCCAGACTATAGTGAAACCGTTTTGCGGTGTCTCTGGAGCGAGTAATCGATACCTAGGTGTCACACATGCCAATAGAGAAGAGGCTAATGTTAAATTAGTTCCAGATCGATTTATCAATAATAATAAAGTACTGTAGGTTTTTTTCTAGAAAACATAATTACTTGAAATAAGTTTAAGTTCGCCTAAAAAACTCAATATTTCAAGTGACTGTGAATTCTTAATATATATTTTTGTTGATATTGTGAAGATATACCATAAATTATAAAACAATCAAGCCAATGAAAATATTCAACAACTAGATATTTTTTCTTGTTTTCATAATTTAGCCTTGTTATACACTTTGCTAAGACTATTGTTTGTTAAATTATATTCGTATGTTAAAATCTTTCCAATTTTTTATTACCAATTACTCTACAAGTAGATCTTTCAAGACATAGAAATAAAATAAAAGCTATATTAGTACAATTAAAACTTTTAAATGCAATGTTAAGATGATATCATCGAACATCATTAACATTAACAACATTTGTACCGTTAGTTATACACTTGAAGTATGTACATGTGCATGCAGGTACAATTTAATATATTGCTTTGACTGACTCTGACTTCATATTTTAAATAAAAAATATGAAAGTAGATTCTTACCATTATTTTTGTTCGATGAATTTTTGTAAACCACACCGAAACGCGGATCACATACGTTTTAATAAAAATATTCATACAAAACAGGAAACGTTTTTGTTCAACAAAACATAACCTAAACTAGCTGTAAGTGGAATTCTGTTTTGAGGCAATTATGGCATCGTGCCTTAAGACAAATTGCTGAAACTTCCCGTACCGTAACGAAATGTTCGAGGAATACTGAATGTTTTCAAATAGATTATTATAAATATTGTAACATTGTCTAATATTTATGAGAATTATATAAACTGAATTGCAGAGTTAAAATTATTTGTAAAGTATATTAGAACTATAGTTAGAATTAAAAATAAAATCTGAAATATTTTCGATATACAAAAAACTAAAAAAAAAAAAAAAAAATAAAAAAAAAAAAAAATGAATATTTTTTTTTCCAAAATCAATTATTTTGTTAAGACAAGCGAAAAGTTTTTTGAATCGTTTCAATCGGACCCTTAGTTCTCTCAAAAACTGCAATTTTTTACATATTTAGCTCCGTATCTTCGAAATGGCTGGGCCTGCCTTTGCCAAAAACTAATAAGCACTTCTCCCAATCATTACTAATTGAATGCTTTTTAGATCATTCAAATCAGATACTCCGTTCTCTCAAAAATTCGATTTCTATTTTTTGCACTTTTTGCTCCGTATCTCCGAAACGGCTGGACCTGCCTTTGCCAAAAACTAATCAGCTCTTTTCCCTATTAATAGGAATCGAATGTTTTTTGAACCATCCAAATCGGTTGATCCGTGCGCCCTAAAACGTGACTGGAAATTTGTATCCATACATACATATACACACACACACATACACACACACACACACATCCATTTTTTCTGAGGTATGCCAAAACGTTCAGAAACCTTCAAAACGTCGAGAAATGTTAAAATTTTCAATTCCGATTTTCGGCCCATTACAATAACTTACCCTACGGGAAGTTAATAATATTCATATACAAACATGTATGTTTCAGTTGTTCAGTAATATGTATGTATATACACATATATATATATATATATATATATATATTCTTTTAACGTCATCTATTTTTCAACTGTACCCTATTCTTTTCTTTCATATTGGATATTGCGTGACTTACCACTTGACCTTGAATAGAGAATTTGGACTCCCACGATCGTTGTTGGGGTAGCTAGTTTATTGAACGACGTGTAACGCATAACACATAATGCTAATTTAGATTTCCATGTTTTAGTTTTCAAATTATAATACACTGATGATGAGACAAACCTAGTCTCGAAACGTTTGTAAAATTATTATTTAATAAATAGTGCAAAAAAGCGTGTTGTTTGTTCATATTTCCAAATATATATATATATATATATATATATATATATACAATTTTTTTTATCGAAACTGTAAACACACCGATCGCACCAACCAAACGTGTTTTTTGTGATACTAGCAATTTTTTTTAAATCTCTATAATCTGCAATACTAACTAATTGTCTTAATTTTACACCAGCGCCCTTATTATAACCTGGGCCACGTTTCAGTGATCATCTTACGTCGTCTACGTGGATTGTGACCCTCAGATGAAAACAAATCCAATAAAACAATGCATGCTGGTTGTACATCAGGATAGTGTATAGAAGACTAGAAAGCCCTTATGTGTGTCGTCGGAATACCCTTTGGTCACCTGAAACTGACAAGGTAAAGAGGATCAAGAGACGACCTGTCGTCTGCGTACCGTTTCTTGTTCGCCATAACAATTTCATCATTTGTGCCCCGAACAAAATACACCTTTATCGAAACATGATGCTCACAAGACTTTGTATGAAATTAAATTATGGACTATTGGCAATATTTTCCAGTTTTCTGTGAATTGAAGAAATATTATGTTGCAAAGTTAACCTTAATAATGTAATAAGTTTATAATAACAGTAATGTATTTATAGAATGTAAGCTATTAATTACCTAATTATGAATTTTATTTTCAGCTTTTTTAATTAATAATATCAAAAGCAATTTGCTCAAGAACCGACGTGAATTAATCTGAAGAATTCAATGAGTCTTATTGAATTAAACGATTTCACAAGTGTGGTCTTAAATGAATTGGCACTTAATGATTCCTCATTGTTAATATTATATCGAATGGAAAAACAACTACTGAGTTGTTTTTCCAACATGCCCTTTTAGTATACAAGGTCCCTTTACTGCCGACTATTGTAAATTCCACAAATTTATTAAATGTCCTTAACTGGACAGTTGTAAATAAAAGAGATAATAAAAAAAAACTTGATTCCTAAAATCATGCGTGTAATAAGTTACTATAGAATTATATTTACCATATTTGACATTAGTGTTTAGTGACTTTAGTGTTTAATTTTTTTCCAAATTTTCAAAATATCATATAGTGTACAGAGGGGCAAAAAAGTCGAATTTGACATTTAGCGATTAAGTTACAAAAACTAAACCAAACAAATAACTATCTGACTATGTCTAGTAAAACTCCCAGCTAATTCATCGTTGTAGAAATGTATTTGATTTCCTGTTTTTCAAAAAATTGTCACCTGGTGCTTTATACCCCATACACGGACGAGGTAAATATTAAGGTCTCTTAAGGGGGTCTCCTCATCAGTAGCTTACAAAAAAAGGGATTTTTCAGTATTTTTTTTGAACATGAAAACAACAAGAGAAACAAAAGATCTTTTGCATAGTTTTGAACACGTATTTATTCAACAAAATAAAATTTATTGTATGTCAAAATAAATAAAAATGGCTGATTTATAAACAATATTGCGCAGCAGCTCGCGATCGACAACTCAAACTCCGTGCAAGGTACAGCCCGTAATTTTTATCTGAAACTAAAAAATGGAAATACTTCTTTATTCAGAAGACTGTTCTGCACATCATAGACTATTATGGTGGTTCAAAGTTGAAATTTAAACATTTTTAACATTTTTTAAAAAAAGTACTGTTTTTTTAGAGCTTTTTTAAGGAGTAATTGCGTTAACAACATTGTAAAATGAAAATTTTCAATACATGTTTTTAGTTCAATCTATGGACAATAAAATCATCTAAAAAACGGTGTCTTATTTGTATATGTAGCTTTTATGGTTCATTTTTAATCGTGCACCGAATTTTACAAAAATCGGTTTTCGGAAAATAAGCTTTAAAGTTGCGCGGCTTGACTCGCGCTTGCCCCACGCGCGACTCTACTCAGACCTGTAAATCCTAAAATAGTTTGAGTTGGACTCTCAAACTTTGCAAGAATATTCTTAAATAATTAATCTAACGATTGAAGCAACTAGCTGTAAGTGGAATTCTGTCTTGAGGCAATTATGGCATCGTGCCTTAAGGCAAATTGCTGAAACTTCCCGTACCGTAACGAAATGTTCGAGGAATATTGAATGTTTTCAAATAGATTATTATAAATATTGTAACATTGTCTAATATTTATAAGAATTATATAAACTGAATTGCAGAGTTGAAATTATTTGTAAAGTATATTAGAACTATAGTCAGAATTAAAAATAAAATCTGAAATATTTCGATATACAAAAAACTACAAAAAAAAAAAAAAAAAATAAAAATAAAAAAAAAAAAATGGAACAAAATTTTTTTTTTCCAAAATCTATTATTTTGTTAAGACAAGCAGAAAGTTCTTTGAATCATTTAAATCGGACGCTTAGTTCTCTCAAAAATTGCCATTTTTTACATATTTAGCTCCGTATCTTCAAAATGGCTGGGCCTACCTTTGCCAAAAACTAATAAACACTTCTCCCAATCATTACTAATTGAATGTTTTTTAGATCATTCCAATCGGATACTCCGTTCTCTCAAAAATTCGATTTCTATTTTCTGCACTCTTTGCTCCGTATCTCCGAAACGGCTGGACCTGCCTTTGCCAAAAACTAATCAGCTCTTTTCCCTATCAATAGGAATCGAATGTTTTTTGAACCATTCAAATCGGTTGATCCGTACGCCCGAAAACGTGGACGAAAATTTGTATCCATACATACATACACACACACACACACACACACACACACACACATCCATTTTTTCTGAGGTATGCCAAAACGTTCAGAAACCTTCAAAACGTCGAGAAATGTAAAAATTTTCAATTCCGATTTTCGGCCCATTACAATAACTTACCCTACGGGAAGTTAAAAATAAAAAAATCGATTTTTTGAAACTGACTGATGAGGAGACTCCCTTAAATTAAACAACAGTGCCCACAACAAAAAAACTCAAAACCAAAACTACGAAAGACAATACATTTGTTGTAGACCTTGAATAAAGTTTTGATTGACAAAAAAAAAAATGTTGTAGATTCTCAAACGTTGCCATTTATTCCCAATAAAAGCGTCGTAAGAATCAAGGTGATGGCTTGTTATACATTCTTTTGCCTGTACTTTCAAACATCATTATTAAAAATTATCAACTTTACTAGTATTTGAGATATCGGTGATGGACCATTTTATCCGCGGACCTTTCAGCTCTGCTCTACCTATCATTGCTTTAATTTTATTTAGATTTAAGATCACTTAAGAGACTCAATGTTTGAATATATAAATTTATCGATTGAACACCTTTTAAACCTAATATGCATAGAAGTGATGACAGTTCATGTTATTATATATTATTTATGTTTAATGACAAATAGTTTTTATTATTAAAAATAACGATATTAAATAGATCAGCCATTTATCCTCGAACGATATTTCCTCGCATTTGTCTCCGTAGGCAAACGGTCACTTGCCGTTTCATTTCAGAAGTAGTTTATTACAAAAAAAAACGCTCAATGATATATCATTTTTATGATGGCATTTATATTTTCAGGCCTACGATCAACTTTCTTCAGTATCTTCATCCATTCGAAGCGACCGGCCACGTCTTTAAATAAGCGCGCGCTGGGAATCCTCGATATGTTACGCAATAGGCCTCAAATTGCTCCGGAATAGTCGTAAGTCGTTTGTCTACGCACCGAATTAAATCCCACAGGATAAAAATGAGATCAAATAGTACTTGAGTAAAAGAGGATAATTTATAACAATAAAATGTAATACCATTTGTCAGTAAACGTGGCAAAAAATATTATGAATTTTTCAAATTTAGAATAAAACAGAAACTTTACAGAAAGTCAGAAAAATGAAATAAACACAACTAAAATTAAATCGTCATAAATTTTCATCTCGAATTGAGGGTAGATAATAACTAAATGTTATTACAAACATAAATAATACTTTTTTTCAATTAAGTTATAAAAAAAAAAACAAATTCGTATGCGCCAGGATTATATTTTCACCGTACGATGGCTAAAAGGTAGAAAAACATTTCAAAACGTGCAAAATTATTAATATATTTTTATTATTTATTTGTTTTAAAAAATAAGAAAATTAAAGAAAAAACAAAATAAAAAGAATTACATGACCACAAAAGCTGAATTCGGCTTCTGGAAAAAAGCATAAAAACCTTATGAAATATTCTACCAAAAAATTACCTACAATCTTGAACTAGGATGCAAAAGTTTTGTAGCACTTTTCATTAATGAAAAATTAATATTTCAAACTACAAGTAAATATCACACCATTTTAATGTTCTATATTATATTATCAATCTTTACATAAATTATGATCAAATCGATTAGTTTCTACCGCAAAAAACTATATCACTTAGCATTAACGGTAATAAGATATATCGAGTCTCCGAATGAAATAAACACTGGTTATAAACAGAAAGCAGTATAGAATATTGAAAACTCGGTTGCGATAAGCTCTGAATAATTTACGCAAAAGCACGTGCAAACAGTATACAATACTTCGGTCTGAATGAAATAAATAGAATTGAATGCAAACACAGCAATATCTATGAAATCTCAATAGTAGTTTTGAATATATTAAAATCAATTAGTCAATCAATTATTTCTGTTAAAATTATATATTACTCAATAGAAAAACGAACATTAATATCAATTCTGTCATAGATGACAAAAAACGTCAGGAAAAGTCAGTAAAAATCCGAATGTAATAATGATACCAATTGAGTGAAAAATTGTAGCAAAATGTCACCTGGCTAAATAAATATATAACTTGTGGGGTGTATGGCATCGTGCCTTAAGGTAAATTGCTGGAACTTCCCGTACCGTAACAAAATGTTAGAGGAATACTGAATGTTTTCAAATAGATTATTATTAATATTGTAACATTGTCAAATATTTATAAGAATTATATAAACTGAATTGCAAAGTTAAAATTATTTGTAAAGTATATTAGAACTTTAGTCAGAATTAAAAATAAAATCTGAATTATTTTCGATATACAAAAAAAAACTAAAAAAAAAATGATACTAAATTTTTTTTCCCAAAATCTATTATTGTGTTAAAACAAGCTGAAAGTTCTTTGAATCATTTAAATTGGACGCTTAGTTCTCTCAAAAACTGCCATTTTTTGCACATTTAGCTCTGTATCTTCGAAATGGCTGGGCCTGCCATTGCCAAAATCTAATAATCCCAATCATTACTAATTGAATGTTTTTTAGATTATTCAAATCGGATGCTCCGTCCACTCAAAAACTCGATTTCTATTTTCTGCACTCTTTGCTCCGTATCTCCGTAACGGCTGGACCTGCCTTTGCCAATAACTAATTAGCACATCTCCCTATCAATAGGAATCGAATGTTTTTTGAACCATTCAAATCGGTTGATCCGTGCGCCCGAAAACGTGGACGAAAAATTGTATCCATACATACATACACACACACATCCATTTTTTCTGAGGTATGCCAAAATGTTCAGAAACCTTCAAAACGTCGAGAAATGTAAAAATTTTCAATTTCGATTTTCGGCCCATTACAATAACTTACCCTACGGGAAGTTAAAAAAGTATAATACTGTTATAATAATTACTATGCGATGGATGCACCAATAATTTGTAAGTATTTTTTTAATTGGACAAATGTTTCAAAAACAACATGTAACAGAATAATAAAAATAAAAACTAAATAGAGTAATTACAAATATTATAACAACTTTATAAATCACAATTTTGAAATAAATTATTTATTATTAGCTACAGACTCCACTGATAATAAGTATAATTAAGCATATTAATTTAGTAAATATTAACGTAAGATATTATAATTTAGAATAAGTAAAAACCAATTTATAGTATTTTGATATATAACTGAAACATACAACTTCATAATGTGTGAGGTTTAGTGTACTCGTATACTGAGCATTAGATAATAATATTTAAATACGATCAATTTTATTATCAGAAATGTTAAATTTATATATATATATATATATATATATATATATATAATTTAATATTTTAATATTTCTTCGTAAATTTTAAGAAACGTGAAAGAAAAACCACAGAAAACGTGGTCAGATATGCTAATATGTTGATATTTATGTGAAATAAATTATTCGACCAAGAGAAATGATATAGTTCAAACGTAAGCTTTAAGAAAAAACAACAAGGGCAAGCTCGACTACATTTGTGTAATTGATTGAATTTATTTAATCTTTATTATCTTATATTTTAAGTTTAATCAATTTTCAGCATCTTTCGAAACACATACAATTTTCTCTGAAAAGCAAGATAATACTATTAAGGGGTGAGTTTAATGAGGTATAAAACCAGGAGAAAAGCCTCAAGTATGATAAGCACTTACTATAAACGGAAGGCGCTGGAGAATATTGAAAACTCGGTTACGGGATGCTCAGAATAATTTACCAAGAAGCACGTACGTACATTATACAACAATTACACGCGCCTTAAAGGAAGCAGCACCGATCCACCTTTCTATATGATGTTTACCTGTTCAGAGTAAACGGGACGGCCGAGTGCGAATGCAAAGTGTAAACATTAAAAATACATTTTTTATGCTCGGAACATGCGCTAAAACACCTCGAGGTATATTGAACGTTTGTTAGTTTTTGCAAAAACATGAGAGGAAAAACTAACCATTGATTATAGCAACGCAGAAGAAAAATGACATAAAAGGATGCATTGGAAAATTGCATAGTAAAAACTATTTTATTGGTATCCATGACAAACAATGATTTTAGAATATTTTATTATATAACTTTGGTTGGAGTACGGACTATCTTAAAGTTAATATTAATAGCTAGAACGTTCAGAATTTTTTTTTATTAATTTAGAAGCATTTGAACCCTCGGGAGCAAGAAATTCGAAAATCCATATTAAAGACCACCCTATATATCAAAATAGAGCCTAAGTCGAATCAGCCCTAAACGAAGTTATCTTAACATGGAGATAATGAGTTTAGGATTGAATAAATAGGTTTATTTTTAATAAAATTTTACATAAAACCATTAATAACAAAAATATAATTGATATAAAATCAATTATAAAGCTCAGTGTAACCATTCAGACTCTTCGTCAAAATGGCATTTTTTGGCTACATTCCTTTACAAGTTAGGTAGATAAATCATATACAACATGATGTAAAAGCAGGTTTAAGATGTGAGAACACTAATTAATAACATGTACTACTTTTATCTTAAACTTGTCAGTATATAATTGCAATAAATTAGGAATTTGACTGAACATAGTACGATAGTTCTTTGTTTGGTACATGTCATGTATTATGATGTAGCTCATTCGGTTTGGAAACTATATTTTCTTAAAATCAAATTAGAGTCAAGTTGCAATTTTGTGCCTTGCCTTACCCTATTTCCATATATAAGAATTTAGTAAGGATTTTATTATCCCTTGCATTATCTATATTAAGGGGCACAACTAGTGTAACTGCCTGAAAAAGGTGATTTTTGGGAATCTATATTAAAAAAACTACTCTATCAATCATTTCAAAATTTTAGGAATATATTTATACATGTTTTAAGAATACATAGTTTATTTTTGAAGAAAAAAAATAAATATTTTTCAAGTAATTGTCGATCTCCAACGGTGCGACAAAAAAAGGCCCTTCACTGCTACAGTGATTCCGGCCTTCTACGTGAATGAAATTTAAAAAAAAAAATCTCGTTAAACTAGATAATATTGTCTGTAAAATGAACTACGATAAAGAAAAAAACACAAAAATTGACAAAATGACGGCGTGTTTTTAAAAAAAGTCGAATTTTACCCAAAATGTTGGTCGTTTTTGGACTGCCAAAATTCGATTTTTGATCCGATCAAAAAATCGATAGTTTATTTTACGGAGAACTATATATAGAACACGTAAAAAAAATTGATAGCAATCGGATCATTTGTTCTTGATAGTAATGCTGCAGCAAATTCGGAAAACGAGAAAAACGCGTTTAAAGATTAAATGATCGTTATACTATGTACTATATACATACTCTTTAATGGCTGTAACTCAAAAACTATTTGAGATATCGATTTAAAATTTTTGTATGTTATTTTTAAAGGTAAAACCTATAGAAATATGGAGAAATTGAAAATTCGATTATTTGAAGATTTTACATTAGTTGTGCCCCTTAATGTGGCCAAAAATACTCAAAAAATCTAATTTTAACCATCCAGTGTCAGATTTACACACCGAATCATTGAGATGGAGTTCAAGAAAAACGCCTGAAAAACAAGTGAAAAAGGTAATGTAATATACAACGAGGCGTTACCGAAAGCCGTTAAATTTAATACGATCCGTTGACTGCCAAGGGAATGATACAATTATAATAATACATATGAGGCATAACGAAACAGCCGCTGAGGCAAATGCGGCTACAACGTATTTTACGAATGTTATTCTTCTTTTTTATGAAATAACGACCGATGTACATGAAGCATGGAAAATATTTAATATGGCTTCGGAATACTTCCGGAATTCTCATTCAAAAAATATGACTCTCTCGTGGAATATTTGATATATTAGTTTAAAATATAGTGGCATGTTTTATTTGACAGAATGTAAATGCAATGGGTAATAGTACCATTTTATGAGGGTTTGGTTAATCATCTATGCTACTTCATCGGTTTACATATATGCAATTATATTACAGTAATATCATTCGTATGTTAACTGATTCAAATGAAATTTACGAGCCAATTCTGCCGTAAAATAGACAAATGTTATATGCCAAGGCTATGTTACGTTGCGTTTTCTTAATCAAACAAAATGATACTAAAACCGGTCAAAATGTTCGTATTTTCTTTCAAAAGGAAGTAATTCAGATTAAAATCCATTACAATACCACCAGTGAAATTCATCAAAGTTTATTAACTTCCCGAAGGAATTTCCTTTTCCTTGTTTTCATAAAAAATTCCGATTTGCTAATTTTATGTTTTCTCGACGTTTCAAGCCATTCTGAATCGAATGAGATCAAATTTGGAAAAATTATGTGTGTGTGTGTGTGTGTTTGTTTGCATGTGTGAGTGTGCGCCAACAGATTTTTTGCCGTAAATCGCCGTTTACTCAAAAACGGCTGGACCGATTTCGGAAATTTTAAAACCATTTGATGTATCTCGATGAGGATTATCGTTTCTCAGTTTTGTGCAACGATCGGCCAAGCCGTTTTTTTGTAATCTGCAAAAAAGTGTTATACCTTTCGTCCACATTTTAAAAAATCAAAAACTGTTCGAAAGATATTAGTTGGGTATGATACTGATTAGTTTTAGGTGAAAATCTACCGAGCCGTCTTCTTGTAATTAACTGTTGAAAAAAAAAATTAAGCCGATTTTCATGGAACTTTTTTGGGCGATATATATCATGGTCTTATAGAACTTACTGAAATATTACGGCCTTACGACAAGTAGTTTAATTTTAAAAATTCATCAAAGTTTGAGAAAATGAGTAGTTCTTTTGACATTTGTTAAAATTAAAATTAGATGATTTACCTGGTATAACGATAAATGCTTGGTCTTAATAAACATACTAAACAATTAAAGTCCTACAACAAACTGCCTCAATTATTAAAATGAAAATTTGCTTTTAAAAAATACTCCAACCGGGTTGACGTGTTCGATTTTCAATAATGTGTAATGAATCCATTTCGAATACTTTTAACTACTCATAAATTAATTTATCTATCATAAAGTCGATTATTTACACAAATCGGGAAGTTCATGTAACTTGCCTCAAGGCAAAATACCAATACCAAATAGTTTAATTAAAATATTTTATCATAACAAATATAGATAATCTATGGAAATTTTAACCAAATATGTTTTCCCATTAGTAAGCTATATGTACTACTAACGGGACTAGATAGAATTTATACAACTCATGCAGGGAAATTTATAGTCACGAATCTTATATTTAACCCATTATAAAACTTGGCAAAGAAGCTCGGTCCATGTTATACTGAATCATTGATATAATGCAAACCGCTAATCCATCTTTTCTCATTCGGAAGTAATTAATTTCAGAGAGTGCGTACTCCAAATGACTGCAGCTGCATTCGCCAAAAATCGTAAATCTACCACGAGCGGGATGTTACTATTATTTTCTCAAATTCTTGTCCAATGAATTATACCATACATGCATATTACATGTAAATATAATTTTATCTTTTATAAAATTAATTAAGTTTTCAAAATATTTTGAATGATATAGTAGTAAGTTGTGCTCTTCAAAATATTAAATATTAAATTATGATCATAGACATACATATATAGTATGACGACGTATAAGCTTGTTTTCTATATATTAATCGCTTATTGTTAAAATTAATAATATTGTTATTGAAATACATTTAATTTTACATGAATTACCTGTTGCTCCTTCTACAATTTGAAAAGTCTCGCTGAAAGAACTTTGAAAAAACAATGGAAACTGATCTTGATCGAATTGTTGAAAGTAAGACACAACTTATATTTTTTACACTTATGCAACCATATAAAAATATATGTTTTTTATATTATCAATATCTCATTTACTATGAACCCATTGAAAATTGCTTTGTCAGCTTTTTACCACATACCATTATTTTCCATAAATTACAGAACGACTGGTGACATCACAATTCTGCCAAGAGCGACAACTGGCGATGAGTAGAATTGAGAGTCTAGCTCAGTCGCAATAAAAACGTTCTCATTTGAATATTTATATCTGTAGAATGACTGGATAGACACGGACGACGTCTCTTGGCAGACAGAAGCTTCGTGGAAAATATTCACGATAATATTCTAATTTAATTATGGTAATGCCCGTCAATACAAGCGAGCTTTTGACGCTTCTTCTGAAGGCTTTATCTGACTTTACACTTCTAGCCTAGGACAGCGGTGTGCAACTCATTTGTGATGGCTAGCCAAGAAAATGTAGAAGCCAAAGTAAATAAAAAATATCAAGAAAAGTAATACTTGTTCCACTGCAGTATTAGATTATTACACAAAATCTGGGACAGCTAGTGGGAAAACAAATCCAATAACTTATTTCAAAATTTGTGCGGATTTGATAAAAAATAGTTCATTTCATTCCATTTCAAGTTCATTTTTACAGAGATAATACTGTATATAACATTGATATGGCATTTTGTCAGTAATAATGAACAGCTAAGTTGTAATAAAAATTAATTTAATTTATATCTTGAAAAATTGCTTTTTTCAGCTTAATTCACATGTTTTAAAGTCTTGTTGGTTCTTTCTACCCTACCTATATGTAAACTTTTATGAAGTTTACGTTTAAGTAGAAATTATAAAAAACAACTACTGCTGACCTAACTTAAAAATAGCAATATATCTTATAAACCAATTAAATAACATCTTCTTAAAAATTCTATTATATAAACTAATAAATAAGTACATATACATAAACTAAACAATAGTACTCACAACCAAAAAAGAGCACATTTTTGTCATGGATTTTCAAACATTACCATTTATATCCTGATAGCGTCATTGTAAGAACCAAAGTGATGTCAGGTTGTTGTTAAAATATTTCTAACAATACTTGTTTTCGAGATATCGATAGTGGAACTTTCTACCCACGGATCTTTAAGCCCCGCTCTGCCTTATATATATAAATATATATATATATATATATATATATATATATATATATATATATATATAGCTCATTAAGCTCATTAATATATTTTTTAAGTTCCGTCTTGTACCTGCTCTCCTGCAATATATTCACAAGTCTACGTAATAATAATTATTCAAAGTTAGAATTTAAATGGTTGACGTGTTTCTGCTTCTATTGTGTTATGCAATTAATTATTTTGGGTTGGCAAATTCTGACCTAGAACATGCGATAATAAAGACGATTTGTTCGTTAATATATTTAAATCGCCGACAAATTTAAATTATCACATCTCGATGATGCTGCGAAGCTACGTCTACACAGAGAGAAGCAAACTGTGTGATTTATATTCAAATTTCTCGTCCTGAATTCAATATGCTTAACTTCCTAACGATATGAAAGAATATAAATTAGTTCGTATTGTTACATTAATGAAAATTGCATTGCTATTACGCGAGGAAATCATGTCAGTGGAAGCATTATCATTGGAAAATATAGACTGATAAAAGTTATATTTTCAAATTACGTATCATTAATTCACATGGTCTATCAGGTGATTACTGATATCATTAACTATTTTTTTAATAATGAAGAAAAAAACCTGTTTATGGGTAATTGAATCTTGTTTCCTACCCTCACTACTATCCTAACTCCATATTTTTGCTCAAAACTATTGCACTTATTAATGAGTTTAGTGCTAAATTCAATTATATTTATTTTCTTCGGGCTATTAAAAATGTTATTAACTTCCCGTAGGGCAAGTTATTGAAATCGTCCAAAAAGCGAAATTGAAAATTTTTACATTTATTCGCGTTTTGAAGGCTTTGGCATACCTCAGAAAAAATGGATGTGTGTGTGTATGGATACAATTTTTCGTCCACGTTTTCGGGCGCATAGATCAACCGATTTGAATAGTTCAAAAAACATTCGATTCCTATTGATAGGCAAATGTGCTGATTAGTTTTTGGTAAATGCAGGTCCAGGCGTTTCGGAGATTCGGAAAATAGAAATCGAGTTTCTGAGAGAACGGAGCTTCCGATTTGTATGATTCAAAAACCATTCGATTCCTATTGATATGGAGAAGTGGTGATTAGTGTTTGACAAAGGCAGGCCCAGCCGTTTCGGAGATACCGAGCTAAATGTGCAAAAATGTCTGCTTTAAAGCGAACTAAGCATCCGATTTTAATGATTCAAAAAACTTTCTACTAATTGCTTTTTGAATAAAAAAAATTTGAAACAATTTTTTTCCAATTTTTTTTCTCATTTTTTTTTGTATATCGAAAATAATTCAGATTTTAATTTTAATTTTGGCTAAAGTTCTAAAGCTCACTTATTAAATTTAAATTTTAAATAAATAATTTTAACTGTGTAATTCAGTTTATGTAATTCTTATAAATATCAGACAATGTTATAGTATTTATAATAATCTATATATAAAAATATTTAAAATTTCTCAAACATATTTCGTTACGGTACGCGAAGTTCCAGCAATTTGCCTTAAGACACGATGTCATACACCTCTAGTTTATTATCGATTTCGGACATTCTTGATATAAGACTCTTATTCGAATTGACTAAATCATACTGGAATATATAAATGAACTTATGTAAGTAGTGGAATCGTGTTATAAAGTTCATAAAACTCATGTAAGATACCTCTACTTGAAAAGTAATGATATATTAAAATAAATCATTAATTTGAAATCTAATGAACGGTAATAACTATTAGGTTTCATTCATAAATATCATTCATGAATATGTGTTTAAGTTAATAGTCTTTGGAAGAGCCAAATAATCTATTTCACATATATGCATGGCACCATATAATAATTAGTATAATCAGCTAGGATTTAATGAGTTAATATACATTTAAAACACTGAATAATGCAAATACATTCTCTGCGTTATATAATGCAAATAGCAACATGCCAAATAGCATAGCATATCTATATCATAATTCCCTGCCAAACATATTTGACTCCTACCTCCAGATAGGGTCGTTGGCGGTCCTGACAAATAATGTGTGCCCTCCCCAAATAGAGATGAAATATATCAACAGAGACGATTCTAACGGGTTCCATATCGATAAACATTTCTCGGTCAATTCGGTAATCGAACATGAAATCCGATATGCATGACGTACGCTTCGAAATAGTGACAGACAACCCATATAACAAACAATGCGTAGCGATCGAAACCCCCTGCGTTCAATCGACAAAATAGGATACAGGAAAAGCGGATTCGGTTTAGTTTTTTAATTAAAAAAGTATTAAAAATATAATCGTTTGCATCATCGATGCATTAATTGTACTTTAATCGAGACAAAACTGAACAGATAAATGCTATACGCAATATTGAATACGCTTACTAAAATTATTCCGTTTGAACAAAATGGTAATACGACGCTTATTTTTAGATGCAATATTCAATAATGTTTATTGAATAATGATTGATTAATCACTGGATATTTTGTTATATATCCTTGCATATCAACTTCTCAGAATCAGTTATATATTACAGAAAATAAAAATAATATATTTAAGTATTAAATCTATTATTTATCTTAACAATTTAAAATTGTGGTAGGTATTATGCTTTTTGATCATAAAGCAATTTTTTTAGAGAACAGATCAATTGTTCAGTAGTTTTTTATAGGCATATCTAACAATAAGGTAGGGGAGACTTGGTACGATAGTGACTGTCGACATAACAGGTAAAATACGCTAATTTTGAGATAGGGTTCGAAAGAAGAAAGATGAAGTTTGTTTGTTTGAACAAGTTTCCATTATAGTATTGAGCCACCGTCCTCGAGTATAAAGTAAGGTTAATTGTTCGACTTCTCTTATTAATAACTGTTACTCATACAGATAGATCATTTTGTTTGTTTTTTGCTGTATGTTGAACTTGAGTAGTTAACTGCCAAGTCAAAACGATGATTTGTTTTTAAAAGTGTGCGTTGGGTACTGTTGTGACAAATTTTGCAGGTACGGTTTTAACACGTATTTCATCCTTTCCGGGTGAAGATTAAATAGATACAAAAAATCTAATTTAACTAAGATGAAATTCAAAAGAGAAAGAGAAATGATAATTCAAAACAAAAAATATTGCCCAAAGGTTTCTTAGTAAAATGTATGTTTTGTTATATTAAAACATATTATGTTATAGTTATGTAATAGTAGTAGTTATGTTATATTTCGTTATATTGTTATATTATATTCATAAGCTTTGCTTAAATGATTAAGTTAAATAGTGTTGCATATTTCTGACAATAAAATTCATTATAAGCCATGTTGGTGTTTGAAGATATTGTTTCTTAACCTCATACCTCCATCCACATCCCCAGGACTGTTGTATAATTTGACTATGACTAATCCATCGTATTCAAAGACAATATTTCAGTATTTCCACGTAGACAAATATTAAATTACCATTCAATTTCCTTTTCTCGAAGCTAACTGGTAAATTAACAAAATTAGTGATAAAAATAAATAGCACAACCGTACTCAGTCTACCCTACATTAAATTTTTGTATGGTATACAAAAATAAAGAAAAAAATGACTACAGCAATCTTCTCAAATTTACAACTTTCACTATGAATTCAAATATCAACGAGTGCATAGGCACATTGAAATAGATCGCACGGAATAACAAAATTACATTTCGGCCCGACAGTGATGTATGTATTTCGGCTGAAAATGTAGGAGTTCGTCAGGCCAGCTCGTTATGCACCGTTGTTGCTCGGCATATTTATGAGAATCCCAGTGATTAAAATTCGTGCGTTTGCAGAAAAATTGTATGGCAACATTTTGCGCTTTACAAATTGTATTGTTGCATAAAGATATTTACGTCAAAGTATTTAAAAACTGTATATATTACTGAATTTCCGAACATGCAGATCACGTAAAATCGTAAATATTGATTTTCCATGAATGTAATGTGTTTTGAACGTTTGTTGCAATAACCAATAAATGTGCTAAATTACAAAACAACAAGTATATATATTCCAGCTTTAAAAAAAGGAGGAATGATAATATATCAAAGTTTCATTGATATTGCCTTGAATATCTAATTAGTAATTTCAGTTAATATGCATTCAGTTGAGTTTTATTGTCAGATCATTTATCTATATTTATTTGAAACCAAGTAATTAATTTTTAATGAAAAAAATATTTTAATAATAGAAGACTAACCTTGAATATCTTCCGCACTCTTGAACAATCTCGATTCCTCCAGATGCGCTAACACGTGGATAGTTACAACGTCTGAACGAGCTGAAGTAAGCATCCACTTTACCTAAGAGCCGACCCTGAAAATATAAAAAACATTAAAAATCATTAACCAAATCATAAAATAGTTGAAAAAACTAAAATTAGTTCAAAATTTGATGAAAGAAACTACTACATATCGTAGTACGTATAATGACAATTCTTTTAGTCATGAAAACAACAGCTTCATAATGACGTCAACTACATTTGACAACGACTCATTGTTCATGCCGCTGAAATAAATTCCAAAGAATTTAACATTTCAAAAGTAACAAAAACACAAATTTCATTGTTTTTGTTTATCTTATTGGACTTGTCACCGTTATTCTCCTTGCTCTCTTAACGCCTGTAAATGTAATTTTTCGCGTAAAACATTGATTGCGGTCGTCGTATGTATCCAAGCGTTAAACGATAGCAAACGTCTCAACTTTTCTTATTCCGAAAACAAAATTCTCAAAGACGTATTCGTTCTGGAATTTTTCAGACGTGAACTTTTATCAATAATCATGAACCTATAGAACTTCGCCGTCTTTCGATTAAAAGCTTTGCGCGTGTCATGATGCCTACTCATCGTAAAAATATCACATCATAGGTTAAAAATATCATAGAATCTTTTAATTAAACGCTGTTACTATATATATATATATATATATAACGAATTTTATAGAACGGAAACAAAATATTAATCACTATCTTACAAAATTACAATCATTGTTCTTAAAACCAATATTCACAATAAAAACGACCAGGTTTTTTAATTGCTTCACTATTAAGACAATTCCCTTGCCTATAAAATTTTCTAAAGTTATCTCATGTTAAAGTTGATAAAATAAAACTGATCTTTAAATTACCCTTACACTTTCCGTTCTGAAGCAGGTCAGGTTCATAACGTTAATATATCTTTCAGCTGTTAAACACCGACAGCGTGCGTATCGACATCAGTGAAACACTGAGCAAAAAAGAAATACTTTGTATCAACGCCACCATAGTTTTATTGCTTTTTTCCTACAGAACACGACCTGAGATAAGATAAGATTTATATACCCGACCAGAACGCCGAATAAAAAAGGAAAAGAAACATGGATGCGTAAAAAATTTCGTGATAGGTATTCTGAATCGATTAATACCTATTCTTTTTTCAGCGAAATAAATGGCCTTGGAAATTATCTTTTTGTATTGCCATTAGTAACATCGATTTACAAGTCGCAAGTTAAAATAATGAAACAAAGAACAATTATAAGATTAACAATATAAATTTTGACTAGAAAATGCATTGATATGCATTTTCTAGCCGCTAAAGCAATGAGTAAAGCAAAAGATGCTATAACAGGCTGTGATTTGGCCAATATGATCGGGATGAAGCGATGATTTATAATTCTGATAACTTCAGTTAAAATGCTTTAGTGTATACAGATGCATTTAGTGAAAATATAACAATGACATATTTTGTGTTCAAAAAATATTTAGTATCCTACATTCCTACTTTATTCACTTAATTTAAAATAAATTTATAAAATATATACTATGAACAAGTGATCTCTTGCACATTCATTTACCATCAAAGTAAGAAATAAGAAAAATAATAAATGCAATTCTAATTTTTATCAATAATTAATTTTCATACCAAATTATTACTTATGTTTTTAATGTGAATATATATAGAATAAATTTATAATTAAGAGATAAATTCGCTATGGTGTATTTATTTATTAAACAAATTATTAAAACTGTTTGAAAAAATGTAAGATCGATATTTTGATATATGAAAAGTACAAGGCGTCTCCACCGTACCATGTAAATTCATACCGACTTGAAGAATATTTGAAAAACATTCAACAACGGATAAATTTCAACGTTTTTTTATTTAAATTTATTAAACTTCTTTATTATTATGTTCTTCACATATTTATTGTTCGCTTTGAAGCGTTTCATATATCATTTTATTACAAAGTTCAGATTCTAAAATTGTTTGATTACAATTTTATCATTCCTTGAAGTATTAAATTAATTAAATGTACCACAAAAAATATTTGAAAAACATCGCTACGACTATATAAGCAAGGTAAATACTAAGTCAAGCTAAACTCTTGGCAAAAACACGTCGCGTATTTATAGCCCGTTTTTTTTTTTTGCCCTTAATTATTACCCAGATCCGGTAAGAAAAAAGGGGTTTGCATCTCTGTGACCGACTTTCCAAGCGGCAATGAAAACGAACGTAATTTAATAAACGACGTCTGCGAGGCTTAACAAAGAGTTTACTTTTTTGGCTTAATCCTGAAACAGTGCTATTAATTTTATCCTGTCTTACCAAGCACACTCTATATCAGTGATTTCCAAAGCAGAAATTCTCATAATTACTTTGATATGTATTATGATAAAATATGTAACACAATTTGTGAAAATGAAGATTATAATCGGATAAATAAATATTGAAATTGAAACGGAAGTAAATTTATATAATATACTGACTTACAAATTTGAAAAGCATTTACAAAAAATGTTATTAAACAAAAACGGTGATATAAATAGACATACACAGTGTATGTATATATATTGACATTGAACAGAGATATCTTTAATATAACAGATTATAAATACATGTAAACATAAAGACCATCAAATGATTAATTTATACTCATTATAGGTATATAATTATGCGAAATTTAATATGTTCATCACACAACTATTTATACGAATTCTATGATTTTCTACTCGGTTGAGCATTTTCGCAAACATGAATCAACCAATTTATTTAATCAGTCAATATAGGTGGAAACATATATAACCGATAAATGGTTGCTCGTTAATTAGATGCGTAATACAAATATAATGCTGCATGTGCTTCAATTGGCATTGGTAAATTGAACTTAGTGTACAAGGATGCTAATGTGTAGAAGAAATTGGAAGTAAACCTAAAAAGTTCTCAAGGTCGAATAAACTTACAAAAAATTTTGAGTTAAAAATAGATAGGAAATGTCCATTGAAGTCCAAGCATACAATAAAATGTTCGATATAATTTCAAACAAATTCATTAATTCCACTACAAAATAATTATTACAACACGTCAGAACAGCAAATATTTACAAGAAAACTAAGTCTGAAGTTTACAATTTTCTCGGAATCTAACTATAATTACTTCAACAATCTCTCTGATGCAATACAGAGTAGCATTAATTCGAGCAAACTATGAATGAAACAGTCAGTAGAGTTGGTAGAGTTGCCTAGAATCGTATATCGCAGTCACACGCCCATGAATGCATGTATACCGATGGCAAACAAAAGGAACTTAATACAGAACTTGCCTGGGTTAAGCAGCATGAGCTTTCTGTTCTTTGAGCAATTTGCTCAACGCGAAGCAAAGTGTTAAATTGACGTACACACAATTACGATATAAATAATTAGATTTATTTACCATAGTTACAGTTTAACTATGGTAAGTTTTTGGAATATTTAAACGTTTGAAGTAATTAACTACAAATTGAAATCGACTTCGAATTTAAATTAGAACTAGAAACAAAAAATTAACATTTTTAGATGCCTTTATGATGTTAAAGATCATTTTGGCATAACCTCAGAATAAATAGTTGTATACTTGTTTCTAGGTTAGAAAATGGCATTTAATGGCATATTGATGTATGAATATTCAGTTTTAATTTGACGTCAACATCGTCAAAAATCAAGGATGATATGCAAGAGAAAAAACATGGAGACTTTCAAAAATAGGGGGAAGAAATGATTAGCGTTACTAAGCATTCGCACTTGATTTTTATATTTATTTTTAAAATTTTATTCATTTCTTCTACAATTGCACAGTTTACTATAAACTGTAAATCTATATTAGTTCACAATAAGTTACGCAACGCTGCATCTATTGAACAAAATAAAGAAAAATAATTATTTGCAAAGAAAAATTAGGCAAAACTTTGCTAGACAACGTATTGATAATTGATGAGCATAAGAAAAAATACGAGTATATATATATATATATATATATATATATATATAATATCTCCACGATCAAAAAACTAAAGTAAACAATCGTTTACTCCCTGAACACGCAGATAATTAATTAACAGTGAACATAACAGAGAACTTATCCCATAGTAATTAATTACGATGTTATAAATACATTATATTCAAATCCCGTACGGACTTCACCTAACTGTATTATATTTACTTCTGAATGTTGCATGATATATCGTTGTTTCATGAAGACTTTCTTAGAGCGCAGATAATTTCTCTTCTGTCGGATAATAAATTGCCCACAAAACCACGCCGGAAATTGACAAAAGTTATTATTTCTCTACGAATCTTATTTTTTGTTTGCACAGGTAATGTAATTTAAATAATGTGAAAAACTTTTGAATATAAATCAATCTATGTTTCAAATTAAAAATATTGTAGATACTTTAACTATATCTATACTTCAACTAATTTTACCAATAATTTACAGAATTTATATCAGAGGAGAATGAGATCTTTCAAGTCGACTTGAAAGTGCTTCATAGAATCTGTATATATTATTTTTTGTTTTCAGAATTTTCCTATCTGATTAATTTATAAATAAGGATTACAAATAGCGAATATGGATACCAATTTGGGGCAAAGTAAACAGATAATATTTTACTATTATAAATAGCTGCTAGAACTGTTTATATTTAACACAGAAAAATGGATTAGAAAGATGAATGAATGAAAGTAGTTAATCAACAATATTTAAACAATTATACAGACATTTCTCATACAACTGAAATTTTAATTCCTATTTGCGTCCACCATCCATAATTGGTAACCAATTCGACCTTATGAACCAAAAGTAATAACATTAAGCTAAATTGCAGATGAACATTACATAACTGGCAATGTAAGTGCTAAAGCCTCGAGAGAGTGTGCCCTATTACAGACATATGTTGTTTGCATGTAAACGAGCATTTAATATCCGATTATCACTTTTCGCATACATTAATGCCTCCACTTAAATATTTTAGGTAATCTACTATGCAAACACGACATGGGTCTTTATTAATAATTGGGAACGTAATTCGCTGTATCGTTTGATGTAACGGAAAATATAAAAGCGCTGTGCAATGATAAATAAATAGAAGAAAATACATAGCTTTTGAATATTTGATTTGCAAATCTGTTTCCAATAGAATGTTTAATAATAGTATATAACGATGCGTGATATACAGTGACTTCAATCGTAAAATCGGGGTGTATTTTTTCAAAATGACTTTACGATAATATTATTCTTATTTTGTGATCGTTTATGAAGCTCAAATTAACAGCAGACATCTAAAAATCAAATGTTGCTGCAATCGGTCTACTGATAAAAAAATCAAAAGTAGACTTAAGAATGTTCTGTACTGAATGTAAGAAATTTACTATATAAGATTTTTATACTATAGAAATGTACTTATATATGTTTATACTATAATAAATAGCAAATAGATTTACCATTGAAAGAATTGACAATAAATATTAAAATAATGCAATGGACTGCTAAACCTTTTCAAGATTACTAATATAATAATCGTATATTGAAGACAAAAAATATCCTTAATATCCTTTATATGGACATTTTCGAATTTCCTTGCTCCAAGGGTTTCAAATGGTGCCAAATTGATAAAAAACAATTCTCTGAAAGTTTTAGCTTTTAATATTAACTTTGAGATAGAAACTTTAACTTCGCAGGGATAATAGCAATGAAAAAAATATTGAAAATTAAAAAAAGTTTTAATATTAGCGACAAATGATTAAAACACAAAAAATTCGTGTCATTTTTATTGAAAATTCGACACCTAATCGGCTTCATTGGTTATGCAAGAAGAAGTGACAACCTATAGTACAAATGGCAATAAAATTCTAGGGTTGCGCGGGGCACAAAGGTCCAATTTATTGCAAATATTATTGAAAAACCAAACCAAAAACCAATATATCACTACAAATAACACATTATCATACAAAAACTATCTTGACTATGTTCAGTAAAAATCTCAGCTAATTCACATTGTGAAAATACCCCTTACTATCAAAAATGTGAGATGATATTGGTACGCTTAATTCTATCACAATATTATGCATTATTATATTATAATATTGTATAAAGATGTTACGATAGTAAGCAAAGAGTGAACGATATTTTTATTAAAATATTGAACTCAGTAGTTAAAACAAAGGAAGATAAAACGATCATGTTTGGTAAATCCTCAGGATTAAATTATTTGCCGGAGCGGCATTATTGCAAAAGTCGTAAATTAATATAGCGCATATGTTATCTTGAAACATAACGAACGTTTCCGTATTAAAACCCACACAGGCCGGATGCCAGGCGTAATGTGCAATTTAAATTTGCATACTCTGAGTCGCGATAGTGCGGGCGGTTTGTAGTGCTGGAACAAGATGCCTTAGGGAACACCGTTGTAAAAACGTGATAATAGAAAACTCGATCATATTAAATCTATTATAGTTACATACTAAAAACATCAAAATATCAATTTAAATCAATGTCAAAAATAATGATCTTAAAATTTTTAAATAAATTTATAGCAATTATAAAGGGGGTTTAGGTTGTGTTATATAATACTTTCTGTAAAAACAATTTAATCACAATAGATCCCAAAACACCTGTTCCTTATTTCAGTTCAATATGTACTTATAGAAAAAAGCTCCACTTAATGAGAAGGTGCAAATCTCACAGAAACATATTCTACCTTCAGCTACACGTTTTCTTCTAATACCGAAATAGAATAAATTTGATCAATACGTCCTCAAAAGATTCATATCAATACATAGTATAGATATGAATATTTTCATATCCAACTACGATTTCAAGTTATATTACTTGTGCTTCAAGATGCATGATCGTCGTATATGTTTAATTAATTCCGACGTATATTTAAACATCAAGTTCTCCTCTAATTAAATGCAAAATAATTACGAACAAGTTGAACATCACTAGCGCGCATTGTATACATCTCCATCCTTATGAATTCTCCGGAAACTGATGTAAATATTGTGCATATATTCATGTACTGTCATAATATACTATTACATAAAATAATTACACGTCATAATATCAAGCAACTCCCGGTAAGAACTCAAAATCATAATACCCGACGTTGTTGCATGCTATATACTAAGAAATTTTAGAGTAAATGAAATAATTATATAGAATTAGCTTTCTTATTTTATAATGTATAAATGCTGAGTTTGTTTTATATTATTTAAAGTAGAGATGGGCTTATCATATCCGGAGCCGGATCGGTCAGGATTTGACTCCGCTTCAGAGAGGAGTATATGCATTTAACAACTCCACAACTCCAACAACTTTGAAACATAATATTTGACACAAATTTGTTCTTCAGTATGTTAACATATCTAAGGATTATTAATACTTTGGAATAGTTTACAATAGTTCAAACATTTTTGTTCATTCTATTATTATGATTACTATTTTATGCATTTCAATATGCATACCAATTTCAAATTGACAAAACTTGGGAAATAAAAATCAATTTTATAATTATTTTTGAATTGAAAAATATAGAATTCTTTGAATATGTTTATTTTTATATGAAAATAATGCAGTAAACCTTTTATATGAAATAAGAACAAATCTTTGTGTATAATATTTTTCACAAAATAACTAATCCTCACATTCTTCTATTATCTCCTTTTGAGAATAATTATGCATCGGTAGTTTGATTGGCATACTATTACTTTTACACAATTATAAAATCATATTGTGTAAAAGTAATAATATAATACTAAATATTTTTTAGCTGGTTTATACCATTGAAGAGCTCATTACGGACAAACATTATCGTATACAAAATATAGAATACAAAATAGCATTATTTTGAGACATTATATACCTGGAAGGTTCTAAAACTGGCTGTGAGACGAGGGAAAGACCACTTTCTCGACCCAAATCCTCGTATTAGTAAAAAATCTCAAGAAAATATCTGCACATGTTAACAGATTTAGTACCAGTTTAGGAAAGTCGAATATGACAAACCTGTGAGACGACCCACTCGTATTCACTCCGAGGAAGGAGTTGTGTATCGGAGTGATAACTCCCGGATGTGAGTTTTATTTAAAGCATTAATATTGCTACATTACAATTGACAACTTTGCATATTTATTTATTTATTTATTTATTCATAAGCAAGCCGTAATCAATAATAATAGATATTATTTCAGGCTCTTGTCAAGCTTATTCATAGTTAATATTAAAAGGATAGTAATTTTATAATAATCATAGTAGCTGCACAAATTTCGCTTCTGAAAAAAAGAGCTGAAAAAAAAGCATTCGAACATTAAATACAACGTTCATCATCAAGTTCATCATATTGAAGTCTATTTGACCACCAGTCAAGCTCAAAATTCTTGCACAAGTTTGAAAGTTATACTCATTAAAAACGTAAAAAATTTAAATTAAAAATAGCAATAAAAAAATAAAAAAATATATATGGTTGTACAGGCGATCAAATGGTCAGACTACATAGATAAAGGATAAGGATTATGCAAGAAAATAGTTATTGAAATCAAATTGAGAAAATTCAGTAATGTCATAAAAAGCTAAGTCTTTAAAAAGTTTTAACTAGGGAAGCATGAAATTTTTTGCTGTCTAGGTTTCGGATATTGAGTGGAAGTTTATTCATAAGCTGAATACCTAGACCGTCGATCGAATTGAAAGACCTGGCTAATTTATATGTGCGCGCCTTAATAAGTTTGTGTCTAGTGTTGTAGTTTGAGGAGGACGAAGCCATATCAAAAAAGTTTCGAATTGTTTTGATGAAGAAAGTTAATGTTACCAGCAGAAAAATGCATGGGACAGTTAGAATATTGTATTTTTAAATATGGGTCTGCAGGAGGCTTTACTAGGCAAAGGAAAAAATTATTCGAATAGTCTTTTCTGAAGCTTAAATATTTTAATTAGTTCGGATGAAAAACCCCAGAATTGAATGCCGTATGAAACGTGAGAATAAAAGTGCTTAATAAACTGAAAGTAAGCAATTTAAACCAAGTTTGGGTTTTAGGGTGCGCAACATGAAACATGTTCTAGATAAAGTTGGTGATAGTGAGATAGAGATATGATCAGACCACTTTAAATTATTATTAATATGGATACCAAGAAATTTTGATACTTGCGAAAAATTATATGCTGAATTATTGATAGTTAAAGAAGTAATATTATTGGATAAACGATTTTTTGTACAAAAAGATATGATTTGGGTCTTATCATTATTGAGGACTAGATTATTTTCACAAAACCATTTCGTTATTTCTGACATAACCACGCTTAATTTATGTTGTAATTCATTAAGAGATTGGCCTTGATGATAACGCTGGTATCATCCGCAAAAAGAATAAAATCACAAAGATTTGTACAATGAGGTAAATCATTAATATATATGAGAAATAAGAGAGGCCCTAAAATTGATCCTTGGGGCACTCCCAATGTACTTGTCAATTTATCCGAAATTATTTGCTCGTGATCGTTATTTAAGTAAACGCTTTGTGTTCGATTAGACAGGTAAGATTGAAATAGTTTGAGCGAACGTCCGCGAATACCACATTTTCTAATTTGTCAAGAAGTCTTTGATGAGAAATACTATCGAAAGCTTTGGACAGATCGCAAAATATCGCAGTACAATATGTGGCTTCTTCGAAGGAGTCAATGATGTTATGAACTAAATTATAAATTGAGTGGGAAGTGGAAGGAATGGTTCTTTCGGAAACCATGCTGATTCTTGAACAAAATATTATATTATTGAGAAAAGACGTTAATCTAGTATGCAAGATTTTTTCAATTATTTTATCGAAAGAGTTCAAGAGGGAAATGGGACGGTAATTATTTATATCGTCTTTATTATTTTTTTATGAAGTGGAAAATCTTTTTGAATGCTTGAGGTGCGATGGAAATATTCCTTCATCGAAGCATTTATTTAAACAAACATAAATTTATCTATGAAAAAGGGATAGAATTCTTTAAGAATAGACTAGGTATCTGATCCGGACCCGCTGAACTAGTAACTTTTATCGATAGAAAGGTTTGCTTTAGTTCTTCTAAATTTACAGGATAAAGAACGAATGTAGAATTATTCGCGCGGATAAAGATTTAGTCGAATTAGTGGTGGTCGAGTTGATTGCGTGTTAATTTAGACGCTTTCGGTGACAAAAAAGTGATTAAATTATTAGATATGACTACCTTATCCATAATCTTGTCGCCGTTTTGTAAGACAATCAATCTGTGAAG
>NW_020539725.1:34074491-34088461 GCF_003426905.1 Ctenocephalides felis | reverse complement strand
CTACAATATTTTTAATTTGAAACATAGATTGATTTATATTCAAAAGTTTTTCACATTATTTAAATTACATTACCTGTGCAAACAAAAAATAAGATTCGTAGAGAAATAATAACTTTTGTCAATTTCCGGCGTGGTTTTGTGGGCAATTTATTATCCGACAGAAGAGAAATTATCTGCGCTCTAAGAAAGTCTTCATGAAACAACGATATATCATGCAACATTCAGAAGTAAATATAATACAGTTAGGTGAAGTCCGTACGGGATTTGAATATAATGTATTTATAACATCGTAATTAATTACTATGGGATAAGTTCTCTGTTATGTTCAGTGTTAATTAATTATCTGCGTGTTTAGGGAGTAAACGATTGTTTACTTTAGTTTTTTGATCGTGGAAATATCATATATATATGTATATATATATATATATATACTCATATATATATACTCATATATTTTCTTATGCTCATTAATTATCAACACGTTGTCTAGCAAAGTTTTTCCTAATTTTTCTTTGCAAACAATTGTCCTCTTTCGTTTTGTTCATTAGCCGTTGCGTTGCGTTGCTCATTGTGAACTAAATATGAATTTACAGATTTATAAAACCGTGTATCGTGTAAGAAATAAATAAAATTTTAAAAATAAAAATAAAGAGGCAATTAAGTGCCAGGACTTAGTAACGTAATTACTGTAGTAATATAATTAGTTCTTTTTTCTCTATTTTGCAAACTCTTCATGTTTTTGTAATCCATCACCTTACAATTTTCTCGATTCATTTAAAATTTAAATGATTTTTAAATCATATGCATAAGGTCTGATTTAAATTTTAAATTAAATCTATGTATAGTTTTCTTGGTTTCAGGTTTGTAGCGTTATATAAAAGGAGTTTTTTTACTATATGAATTAAATTAAAGTGTCAATAAAATTAATCTATTTCATAAAATTTCATTACTATTTTTAGGCTAATGAGTAAATTGAAAATATACATTAATATATCCATTCAATCTGATATATATTCAGTAAAACAATAATAGCGAATGGATATGATATAGAAAATTTAATTATTTCGAAATTCAAAATAAAATTATCAATTGATATTAATATATATTACAATATTAAATTATTATTGATATAGTATAATAGAAGTAGAGATCTTTACTATAGCAGAAATTAAATGAAACTGGAAATATAATTCCTCCAAATAACTAGGAAGTCTTTCAAATCACTGTTATTGGTCTCTTTGCTCAAAAACAGAAACCCCATCTGACAAAAACTTATTAAATCTTTAATAAATTTGCGCGATTTTTTTAGTCTTTCAAATTGGTTGACGTCAAATTGAAATACATACGTCAATGTCATTTTCTGTTCCAAAAACAAGCATACAACTATTTATTCTGAGGTGATGCGAAAATGATCCTTAACATCATAAAGGTTTCCAAAAATGTTCATTTTTACTTTTTTTAATTTAAAATTAAAAAGACGATTCCAATTTGTAGTTAATTATTTCAAACGTTTAAATATTCCAAAAACTTACCATAGTTAAACTGTAATTATTGTAAATAAATCTAATTATTTATATCGTAATTGTATGTACATCAATTTAACACTTTGCTTCGGGTTAAGCAAATTGCTCAAAGAACAGAAAGCTCATGCTGCTTAACCCAGGCAAGTTCTGTATTAAGTTCCTTTTGTTTGCCATCGGTATACATGCATTCATGGGCGTGTGACTGCGATATACGATTCTAGGCAACTCTACCAACTCTACTGACTGTTTCATTCATAGTTTGCTCGAATTAATGCTACTCTGTATTGCATCAGAGAGATTGTTGAAGTAATTATAGTTAGATTCCGAGAAAATTGTAAACTTCAGACTTAGTTTTCTTGTAAATATTTGCTGTTCTGACGTGTTGTAATAATTATTTTGTAGTGGAATTAATAAATTAGTTTGAAATTATATCAAACATTTTATTGTATGCTTGGACTTTAATGGACATACCTATCTATTTTTAACTTTAATTTTTTTGTAAGTTCATTCGATCTTGAGAACTATTTTCGCCATTTTCACGCAGTTTCTAGCCGCCAATTTTTCGTTGTTTTTTCTAGAAATTCTACTTATTATTAATATTGTCATTAATTTTAGGTTTACTTCCAATTTACTTCTACAAATTAGCATCCTTGTACACTAAGTTTAATTTACCAATGCCAATTGAAGCACATGCAGCAATATATTTGTATTACGCATCTAATTAACGAGCAACCATTTATCGGTTATATATGTTTTCCATCTATATTGACTGATTAAATAAATTGGTTGATTCATGTTTGCGAAAATGCTCAACCGAGTAGAAAATCATAGAATTCGTGTAAATAGTTGTATGATGAACATATTAAATTTCGCATAATTATATACCTATAATGAGTATAAATTAATCATTTGATGGTCTTTATGTTTACATGTATTTATAATCTGTATCTCTGTTCAATGTCAATAAATATATATACATACACTGTGTATGTCTATTTATATCACCGTTTTTGTTTAATAACATTTTTTGTAAATGCTTTTTAAATTTGTAAGTCAGTATATTATATAAATTTACTTCCGTTTCAATTTCAATATTTATTTATCCGATTATAATCTTCATCTTCACAAATTGTGTTACATATTTTATCATAATACATATCAAACTAATTATGAGAATTTCTGCTTTGGAAATCACTGATATAGAGTGTGCTTGGTAAGACAGGATAAAATTAATAGCACTGTTTCAGGATTAAGCCAAAAAAGTAAACTCTTTGTTAAGCCTCGCAGACGTCGTTTATTAAATTACGTTCGTTTTCATTGCCGCTTGGAAAGTCGGTCACAGAGATGCAAACCCCTTTTTTCTTACCGGAGCTGGGTAATAATTAAGGACAAAGAAAAAACGGGCTATAAATACGCGACGTGTTTTTGCCAAGAGTTTAGCTTGACTTAGTATTTACCTTGCTTATATAGTCGTACCGATGTTTTTCAAATATTTTTTGTGGTACATTTAATTAATTTAATACTTCACGGAACGATAAAATTGTAATCAAACAATTTTAGAATCTGAACTTTGTAATAAAATGATATATGAAACGCTTCAAAGCGAACAATAAATATGTGAAGAACATAATAATAAAGAAGTTTAATAAATTTAAATAAAAAAACGTTGAAATTTATCTGTTGTTGAATGTTTTTCAAATATTCTTCAAGTCGGTATGAATTTACATGGTACGGTGGAGACGCCTTGTACTTTTCATATATCAAAATATCGATCTTACATTTTTTCAAACAGTTTTAATAATTTGTTTAATAAATAAATACACCATAGCGAATTTATCTCTTAATTATAAATTTATTTTATATGTATTCACATTAAAAACATAAGTAATAATTTGGTATGAAAATTAAATATTGATAAAAATTAGAATTGCATTTATTATTTTTCTTATTTCTTACTTTGATGGTAAATGAATGTGCAAGAGATCACTTGTTCATAGTATATATTTTATAAATTTATTTTAAATTAAGTGAATAAAGTAGGAATGTAGGATACTAAATATTTTTTGAACACAAAATATGTCATTGTTATATTTTCACTAAATGCATCTGTATACACTAAAGCATTTTAACTGAAGTTATCAGAATTATAAATCATCGCTTCTGTTATAGCATCTTTTGCTTTACTCATTGCTTTAGCGGCTAGAAAATGCATATCAATGCATTTTCTAGTCAAAATTTATATTGTTAATCTTATAATTGTTCTTTGTTTCATTATTTTAACTTGCGACTTGTAAATCGATGTTACTAATGGCAATACAAAAAGATAATTTCCAAGGCCATTTATTTCGCTGAAAAAAGAATAGGTATTAATCGATTCAGAATACCTATCACGAAATTTTTTACGCATCCATGTTTTTTTTCCTTTTTTATTCGGCGTTCTGGTCGGGTATATAAATCTTATCTTATCTCAGGTCGTGTTCTGTAGGAAAAAAGCAATAAAACTATGGTGGCGTTGATACAAAGTATTTCTTTTTTGCTCAGTGTTTCACTGATGTCGATACGCACGCTGTCGGTGTTTAACAGCTGAAAGATATATTAACGTTATGAACCTGACCTGCTTCAGAACGGAAAGTGTAAGGGTAATTTAAAGATCAGTTTTATTTTATCAACTTTAACATGAGATAACTTTAGAAAATTTTATAGGCAAGGGAATTGTCTTAATAGTGAAGCAATTAAAAAACCTGGTCGTTTTTATTGTGAATATTGGTTTTAAGAACAATGATTGTAATTTTGTAAGATAGTGATTAATATTTTGTTTCCGTTCTATAAAATTCGTTATATATATATATATATATATATATATATATATATATATATAGTAACAGCGTTTAATTAAAAGATTCTATGATATTTTTAACCTATGATGTGATATTTTTACGATGAGTAGGCATCATGACACGCGCAAAGCTTTTAATCGAAAGACGGCGAAGTTCTATAGGTTCATGATTATTGATAAAAGTTCACGTCTGAAAAATTCCAGAACGAATACGTCTTTGAGAATTTTGTTTTCGGAATAAGAAAAGTTGAGACGTTTGCTATCGTTTAACGCTTGGATACATACGACGACCGCAATCAATGTTTTACGCGAAAAATTACATTTACAGGCGTTAAGAGAGCAAGGAGAATAACGGTGACAAGTCCAATAAGATAAACAAAAACAATGAAATTTGTGTTTTTGTTACTTTTGAAATGTTAAATTCTTTGGAATTTATTTCAGCGGCATGAACAATGAGTCGTTGTCAAATGTAGTTGACGTCATTATGAAGCTGTTGTTTTCATGACTAAAAGAATTGTCATTATACGTACTACGATATGTAGTAGTTTCTTTCATCAAATTTTGAACTAATTTTAGTTTTTTCAACTATTTTATGATTTGGTTAATGATTTTTAATGTTTTTTATATTTTCAGGGTCGGCTCTTAGGTAAAGTGGATGCTTACTTCAGCTCGTTCAGACGTTGTAACTATCCACGTGTTAGCGCATCTGGAGGAATCGAGATTGTTCAAGAGTGCGGAAGATATTCAAGGTTAGTCTTCTATTATTAAAATATTTTTTTCATTAAAAATTAATTACTTGGTTTCAAATAAATATAGATAAATGATCTGACAATAAAACTCAACTGAATGCATATTAACTGAAATTACTAATTAGATATTCAAGGCAATATCAATGAAACTTTGATATATTATCATTCCTCCTTTTTTTAAAGCTGGAATATATATACTTGTTGTTTTGTAATTTAGCACATTTATTGGTTATTGCAACAAACGTTCAAAACACATTACATTCATGGAAAATCAATATTTACGATTTTACGTGATCTGCATGTTCGGAAATTCAGTAATATATACAGTTTTTAAATACTTTGACGTAAATATCTTTATGCAACAATACAATTTGTAAAGCGCAAAATGTTGCCATACAATTTTTCTGCAAACGCACGAATTTTAATCACTGGGATTCTCATAAATATGCCGAGCAACAACGGTGCATAACGAGCTGGCCTGACGAACTCCTACATTTTCAGCCGAAATACATACATCACTGTCGGGCCGAAATGTAATTTTGTTATTCCGTGCGATCTATTTCAATGTGCCTATGCACTCGTTGATATTTGAATTCATAGTGAAAGTTGTAAATTTGAGAAGATTGCTGTAGTCATTTTTTTCTTTATTTTTGTATACCATACAAAAATTTAATGTAGGGTAGACTGAGTACGGTTGTGCTATTTATTTTTATCACTAATTTTGTTAATTTACCAGTTAGCTTCGAGAAAAGGAAATTGAATGGTAATTTAATATTTGTCTACGTGGAAATACTGAAATATTGTCTTTGAATACGATGGATTAGTCATAGTCAAATTATACAACAGTCCTGGGGATGTGGATGGAGGTATGAGGTTAAGAAACAATATCTTCAAACACCAACATGGCTTATAATGAATTTTATTGTCAGAAATATGCAACACTATTTAACTTAATCATTTAAGCAAAGCTTATGAATATAATATAACAATATAACGAAATATAACATAACTACTACTATTACATAACTATAACATAATATGTTTTAATATAACAAAACATACATTTTACTAAGAAACCTTTGGGCAATATTTTTTGTTTTGAATTATCATTTCTCTTTCTCTTTTGAATTTCATCTTAGTTAAATTAGATTTTTTGTATCTATTTAATCTTCACCCGGAAAGGATGAAATACGTGTTAAAACCGTACCTGCAAAATTTGTCACAACAGTACCCAACGCACACTTTTAAAAACAAATCATCGTTTTGACTTGGCAGTTAACTACTCAAGTTCAACATACAGCAAAAAACAAACAAAATGATCTATCTGTATGAGTAACAGTTATTAATAAGAGAAGTCGAACAATTAACCTTACTTTATACTCGAGGACGGTGGCTCAATACTATAATGGAAACTTGTTCAAACAAACAAACTTCATCTTTCTTCTTTCGAACCCTATCTCAAAATTAGCGTATTTTACCTGTTATGTCGACAGTCACTATCGTACCAAGTCTCCCCTACCTTATTGTTAGATATGCCTATAAAAAACTACTGAACAATTGATCTGTTCTCTAAAAAAATTGCTTTATGATCAAAAAGCATAATACCTACCACAATTTTAAATTGTTAAGATAAATAATAGATTTAATACTTAAATATATTATTTTTATTTTCTGTAATATATAACTGATTCTGAGAAGTTGATATGCAAGGATATATAACAAAATATCCAGTGATTAATCAATCATTATTCAATAAACATTATTGAATATTGCATCTAAAAATAAGCGTCGTATTACCATTTTGTTCAAACGGAATAATTTTAGTAAGCGTATTCAATATTGCGTATAGCATTTATCTGTTCAGTTTTGTCTCGATTAAAGTACAATTAATGCATCGATGATGCAAACGATTATATTTTTAATACTTTTTTAATTAAAAAACTAAACCGAATCCGCTTTTCCTGTATCCTATTTTGTCGATTGAACGCAGGGGGTTTCGATCGCTACGCATTGTTTGTTATATGGGTTGTCTGTCACTATTTCGAAGCGTACGTCATGCATATCGGATTTCATGTTCGATTACCGAATTGACCGAGAAATGTTTATCGATATGGAACCCGTTAGAATCGTCTCTGTTGATATATTTCATCTCTATTTGGGGAGGGCACACATTATTTGTCAGGACCGCCAACGACCCTATCTGGAGGTAGGAGTCAAATATGTTTGGCAGGGAATTATGATATAGATATGCTATGCTATTTGGCATGTTGCTATTTGCATTATATAACGCAGAGAATGTATTTGCATTATTCAGTGTTTTAAATGTATATTAACTCATTAAATCCTAGCTGATTATACTAATTATTATATGGTGCCATGCATATATGTGAAATAGATTATTTGGCTCTTCCAAAGACTATTAACTTAAACACATATTCATGAATGATATTTATGAATGAAACCTAATAGTTATTACCGTTCATTAGATTTCAAATTAATGATTTATTTTAATATATCATTACTTTTCAAGTAGAGGTATCTTACATGAGTTTTATGAACTTTATAACACGATTCCACTACTTACATAAGTTCATTTATATATTCCAGTATGATTTAGTCAATTCGAATAAGAGTCTTATATCAAGAATGTCCGAAATCGATAATAAACTAGAGGTGTATGACATCGTGTCTTAAGGCAAATTGCTGGAACTTCGCGTACCGTAACGAAATATGTTTGAGAAATTTTAAATATTTTTATATATAGATTATTATAAATACTATAACATTGTCTGATATTTATAAGAATTACATAAACTGAATTACACAGTTAAAATTATTTATTTAAAATTTAAATTTAATAAGTGAGCTTTAGAACTTTAGCCAAAATTAAAATTAAAATCTGAATTATTTTCGATATACAAAAAAAAATGAGAAAAAAAATTGGAAAAAAATTGTTTCAAATTTTTTTTATTCAAAAAGCAATTAGTAGAAAGTTTTTTGAATCATTAAAATCGGATGCTTAGTTCGCTTTAAAGCAGACATTTTTGCACATTTAGCTCGGTATCTCCGAAACGGCTGGGCCTGCCTTTGTCAAACACTAATCACCACTTCTCCATATCAATAGGAATCGAATGGTTTTTGAATCATACAAATCGGAAGCTCCGTTCTCTCAGAAACTCGATTTCTATTTTCCGAATCTCCGAAACGCCTGGACCTGCATTTACCAAAAACTAATCAGCACATTTGCCTATCAATAGGAATCGAATGTTTTTTGAACTATTCAAATCGGTTGATCTATGCGCCCGAAAACGTGGACGAAAAATTGTATCCATACACACACACATCCATTTTTTCTGAGGTATGCCAAAGCCTTCAAAACGCGAATAAATGTAAAAATTTTCAATTTCGCTTTTTGGACGATTTCAATAACTTGCCCTACGGGAAGTTAATAACATTTTTTAATAGCCCGAAGAAAATAAATATAATTGAATTTAGCACTAAACTCATTAATAAGTGCAATAGTTTTGAGCAAAAATATGGAGTTAGGATAGTAGTGAGGGTAGGAAACAAGATTCAATTACCCATAAACAGGTTTTTTTCTTCATTATTAAAAAAATAGTTAGTGATATCAGTAATCACCTGATAGACCATGTGAATTAATGATACGTAATTTGAAAATATAACTTTTATCAGTCTATATTTTCCAATGATAATGCTTCCACTGACATGATTTCCTCGCGTAATAGCAATGCAATTTTCATTAATGTAACAATACGAACTAATTTATATTCTTTCATATCGTTAGGAAGTTAAGCATATTGAATTCAGGACGAGAAATTTGAATATAAATCACACAGTTTGCTTCTCTCTGTGTAGACGTAGCTTCGCAGCATCATCGAGATGTGATAATTTAAATTTGTCGGCGATTTAAATATATTAACGAACAAATCGTCTTTATTATCGCATGTTCTAGGTCAGAATTTGCCAACCCAAAATAATTAATTGCATAACACAATAGAAGCATAAACACGTAAACCATTTATAACTAGTGGTGTGTATGGAATCGTCCTTAAGGCAAATTGCTGGAACTTCCCGTACCGTAACGAAATGTTCGAGGAACATCAAATGTTTTCATATATATTATTATAAATAAATACTGTAACATTGTCTAATATTTATAAGAGTTATATAAACTGAATTGCAAAGTTGAAAATATTTATTTAAAGTATATTACAACTTAAGTCAGAATTACAATTTAAAGCTGAAATATTTTTGATATACAAAAAAAATCTTAAAAAAAAATTGAAATATTTTTTTTTTCCAAAAACAATTATTTTGTTAAAACAAGCTGAAAGTTCTTTGAATCAATTCGGGCGCTTAGTTCTCTCAAAAACTGCCATTTTTTGCGCATTTAGCTCTGTATCTCCGAAACCGCTGCACCTGTCTTTGCCAAAAACTAATCACCATTTCTCCCCGTCATTACAAATTGAATGTTTCTTGGATCATTTAAATCGGATGTTCCGTTCTCTCAAATACTTGATTCCTATTTTCTGCATTCTTTGCTCTGTATTTCCGAAACGGCTGGACCTGCCTTTATCAAAAACACCACCACCACTTCTCCCTATCAATAGAAATCGAATGTTTTTTTAACCATCCAAATCGGTTGATCCGTGCGCTCGAAAACGTGGACGAAAAATTGTATCCATACATACATACACACACACATCCATTTTTTCTGAGGTTTGCCAAAATGTTCAGAAACGCCAGAGCGGGTCTTAAAGATCTGTGGGTAAAAACTACCGATATCTCGAAAACAAGTAATGTTGGAAATATTTTAACAACAACCAGACATATTTTGATTTTTACAATGACGATGTTAGGATATAAACGGTAATCTTTGAAAATCCATGACAAAATATGTTCTTTCGTTGTTAGTTTTTTTGGTTGTGAGTACTGTTGTTTACATAATAAAATACATAATAAAATTTTCAAGATTGATTGGTTTATATATATATATATATATATATATATATATATATATATATATATATTAATTGGTTTATAAGATGTATTGTTATTTTTTAGTTAGGTCAATAGTTGGTTTTTGTAATTTCTGCTTAAATGTAAACTTAATAAAAGTTTACCTATAAGTGATGTAGAAAGAACTTGACCTTAAAATAAGTAAATTTAGATGAAAAAAGCTATTTTTCAAGATATAAATTAAATTAATAGTTATTACAACTCCGCTGATGATTATTTCTGACAAAATTCCAGATCTCTGTTAAAACGGACCCATGAAATTTATATTTTGCGTTGGTTGAATGATTTGCATTGGTAGCTATTATTTCATAAAATCCGCACAAAATTAAAACTAATTATTGATGATGATGATTGATGATTTGTTTGCCCACTAGCTGTCCCAGAATTTGCGTAATAATCTAATACTGTAGTGGAACAAGTATTAGTTTTCTTGATATTTCGGTTTCTAGATTTTTCTGGCTAGCCATCACAAATGAGTTGCGCACCGCTGTCCTAGGCTAGAAGTGTAAAGTCAGATAAAGCCTTCAGAAGAAGCGTCAAAAGCTCGCTTGTATTGACGGGCATTACCATAATTAAATTAGAATATTATCGTGAATATTTTCCACGAAGCTTCTGTCTGCCAAGAGACGTCGTCCGTGTCTATCCAGTCATTCTACAGATATAAATATTCAAATGAGAACGTTTTTATTGCGACTGAGCTAGACTCTCAATTCTACTCATCGCTAGTTGTCGCTCTTGGCAGAATTGTGATGTCACCAGTCGTTCTGTAATTTATGGAAAATAATGGTATGTGGTAAAAAGCTGACAAAGCAATTTTCAATGGGTTCATAGTAAATGAGATATTGATAATATAAAAAACTATATTTTTATATGGTTGCATAAGTGTAAAAAATATAAGTTGTGTCTTACTTTCAACAATTCGATCAAGATCAGTTTCCATTGTTTTTTCAAAGTTCTTTCAGCGAGACTTTTCAAATTGTAGAAGGAGCAACAGGTAATTCATGTAAAATAAATGTATTTCAATAACAATATTATTAATTTTAACAATAAGCGATTAATATATAGAAAACAAGCTTATACGTCGTCATACTATATATGTATGTCTATGATCATAATTTAATATTTAATATTTTGAAGAGCACAACTTACTACTATATCATTCAAAATATTTTGAAAACTTAATTAATTTTATAAAAGATAAATTATTTTACATGTAATATGCATGTATGGTATAATTCATTGGACAAGAATTTGAGAAAATAATAGTAACATCCCGCTCGTGGTAGATTTACGATTTTTGGCGAATGCAGCTGCAGTCATTTGGAGTACGCACTCTCTGAAATTAATTACTTCCGAATGAGAAAAGATGGATTAGCGGTTTGCATTATATCAATGATTCAGTATAACATGGACCGAGCTTCTTTGCCAAGTTTTATAATGGGTTAAATATAAGATTCGTGACTATAAATTTCCCTGCATGAGTTGTATAAATTCTATCTAGTCCCGTTAGTAGTACATATAGCTTACTAATGGGAAAACATATTTGGTTAAAATTTCCATAGATTATCTATATTTGTTATGATAAAATATTTTAATTAAACTATTTGGTATTGGTATTTTGCCTTGAGGCAAGTTACATGAACTTCCCGATTTGTGTAAATAATCGACTTTATGATAGATAAATTAATTTATGAGTAGTTAAAAGTATTCGAAATGGATTCATTACACATTATTGAAAATCGAACACGTCAACCCGGTTGGAGTATTTTTTAAAAGCAAATTTTCATTTTAATAATTGAGGCAGTTTGTTGTAGGACTTTAATTGTTTAGTATGTTTATTAAGACCAAGCATTTATCGTTATACCAGGTAAATCATCTAATTTTAATTTTAACAATGTCAAAAGAACTACTCATTTTCTCAAACTTTGATGAATTTTTAAAATTAACTACTTGTCGTAAGGCCGTAATATTTCAGTAAGTTCTATAAGACAAGACCATGATATATATCGCCCAAAAAGTTCCATGAAAATCGGCTTAATTTTTTTTTCCAACAGTTAATTACAAGAAAACGGCTCGGTAGATTTTAAACTAATCAGTATCATACCCAACTAATATCTTTCGAACAGTTTTTGATTTTTTAAAATGTGGACGAAAGGTATAACACTTTTTTGCAGATTACAAAAAAACGGCTTGGCCGATCGTTGCACAAAACTGAGAAACGATAATCCTCATCGAGATACATCAAATGGTTTAAAATTTCCGAAATCGGTCCAGCCGTTTTTGAGTAAACGGCGATTTACGGCAAAAAATCTGTTGGCGCACACTCACACATGCAAACAAACACACACACACACACACATATTTTTCCAAATTTGATCTCATTCGATTCAGAATGGCTTGAAACGTCGAGAAAACATAAAATTAGCAAATCGGAATTTTTTATGAAAACAAGGAAAAGGAAATTCCTTCGGGAAGTTAATAAACTTTGATGAATTTCACTGGTGGTATTGTAATGGATTTTAATCTGAATTACTTCATTTTGAAAGAAAATACGAACATTTTGACCGTTTTTAGTATCATTTTGTTTGATTAAGAAAACGCAACGTAACATAGCCTTGGCATATAACATTTGTCTATTTTACGGCAGAATTGGCTCGTAAATTTCATTTGAATCAGTTAACATACGAATGATATTACTGTAATATAATTGCATATATGTAAACCGATGAAGTAGCATAGATGATTAACCAAACCCTCATAAAATGGTACTATTACCCATTGCATTTACATTCTGTCAAATAAAACATGCCACTATATTTTAAACTAATATATCAAATATTCCACGAGAGAGTCATATTTTTTGAATGAGAATTCCGGAAGTATTCCGAAGCCATATTAAATATTTTCCATGCTTCATGTACATCGGTCGTTATTTCATAAAAAAGAAGAATAACATTCGTAAAATACGTTGTAGCCGCATTTGCCTCAGCGGCTGTTTCGTTATGCCTCATATGTATTATTATAATTGTATCATTCCCTTGGCAGTCAACGGATCGTATTAAATTTAACGGCTTTCGGTAACGCCTCGTTGTATATTACATTACCTTTTTCACTTGTTTTTCAGGCGTTTTTCTTGAACTCCATCTCAATGATTCGGTGTGTAAATCTGACACTGGATGGTTAAAATTAGATTTTTTGAGTATTTTTGGCCGCCTTAATATAGTTAATGTAAGGAATAACAAAATTCTTACTAAATCCTATATATAGAAATAGGGTAAAGCAGGGCACAAAGGTCCAAATAATTTAGAGCAATTATATTGTGAAAACCAAACCAATTTCACTACAATAACACATATTAAACAAACAGCTGAACTGTGATCAGTGAAAATTCCAGTTAATTCTTAATTATAGAAATGTACTTTCTTACTATTTTTTTAAATGTGTTATCTGTCCTTTTTACTCGTCAGGTAGAGTAAACTGGCACAACCAAAGGGCAAACAAATCCACTGTCTCTTTTTTAATTTTGAAGGTAATTTAGGAAATAATATCTATAATATTCAGCCAAAACAAAAGTTTCATGGGTACATTTTTTACAAAGATAACACTGTATAAAACCTCGATTTAGAATTTCTTCAGAAGTATTTATCAGCAGAGTTAAATTAACTGATTTTTTTAACTGAATTTACATTTTTATTAACTAAATGTAAACTATTGTTTACGCATTTGCTCGGGTTAAGGTTCAGTCGTCGTATTTACCCCACCCAAAAGTAAGCTCTTGCAGAGGTTTATATAAAGACATTTATTGAATCTAACATAAAATTA
>NW_020539725.1:34057354-34073491 GCF_003426905.1 Ctenocephalides felis | reverse complement strand
AAAAAATATGATTTTTAAACAGTGGCACCTAGTACCGGACATTACTAGTTCGGTACTAGACAAGTCACTATTCATCCACCCTTTTAGCTGGGCGACACCGATGCTCTCAGCTGGTGCATTCATAAGCTTTTCATTCCTTGACGAGGAAATACGAAAAATGTGGGTATGTGTCACCGTTAGCATTAGTTAGTGGCAGCATTTTGTGAACTGTCGAGTATATTCGTGATGTGTATACTCTACTATATTAAATTTTTGACCATTGGCTATCTAGATTGCAATTCTTACAAAATAATAGTTAGATCAAAAAAATTAGTTGCAGTAAGGTTATATTTTGCCTTAAAACAACATTTTACCTTTATTCTGACGACACAAAATTGACTGCCAAAATTAATTGGTTTGACCAATTTCTTATATAATTTAAATACCAAGGGTTTTGCATTATTGAGATTTTAAGTATTAAAATTTGAATAGATTAATTTGCTACTATTACTGTACAGTACTATTTATATAGATTAATTTGCTACTCTTACTATTACACTAGTTTATCCTTATTTAGGTGGGAAATGGCTTACTTCTTTTTCTTATCATTCTTATCTCAATTTATACCATTTCATTTAGAAACAGTTTCATGAAGTTTTTTGCTATTTTTATCACTATATCTGACAATTCTCAATGGCATACCTCGCTCTTTTTCCAATTTTTCAATTGTATTAGTCGATACATTTTGCAGTTGTGGATATGGTAAATATGATAAATATCAAAATTTGTTTCTCCAACTATAATCATCATATTTTACTCAGATATGAAGCATTCGAGCCCTAGTTTGAAATAATCTAATATGCGCACGGTTACCGCCCAATGTGTACAGAATAATTCTAGTAAGAGCAATATCCTGTCCGGATATCTTTACCCAATTTCCCGAGCTAATCTCCGACGTGGGTTCCGACCGGATTCGGTTCGTAGACACGCCATACATTGAGAACTTACTGACTAACTTTGCTAAACACGAACAAATTAATTCGCACTCGATATATTTGTAAGCAAAGGTTTCCGAAGAATCATAACAGAAGAAACCAATAAGGAAATATCATTGGACTAACATCATTATATCTTTATATAATGGATAAATAAAGCAACCAGGCAACCCATGGACACATGAAGCAAGCAGGTGAATAAAAGTTTTAGACACTCAAAGTCCTGGCCATTGAAGCTTTGTATAAATTGGCATAATAAACTTTTTGTAGTATTATGTCATAAACTATATGGCAGGTAACATATGAAGAAGTCTTGAGAAGGGTGGCCGAAGTAAGAACTCTCCTGCGATCATTAAAAGTAAAGGAAACTGGATCGGACCCATTCTGCAACAAGAATGCCTTTTACATGACGTAGTGTAAGGTAACATAGGACTTAAAGGATTGGATAGAAGAATTCTGATGGTTGATGACTTACGCGAGAAGAGAAAATACAGGGAATTGAAAGCCGAAACATAGGACCAAGAAACATGTAAGCAGAAGTATGGAAAGAAAAATGTATGAAGTGTATAAAAGGTCCTTAATGCAGATGAGAATAATAAAAAGGAGGGAAAGTAAATTATTGCTTTGTAGTGCTCTCAAACCATGGACCTGCCTTCGGTCAGATTACCATTCATTATTATTATTTTGTCAAAAACACTGATCAATAATTTTCATTTTATCGATTATTTTGATAATTGATATATCTGCCTCACATATCTATATAATTAGAGTGCAAATATTTGCAGAACCAATAGCCAATTAGTGAATTATACTAATTTCAGGTTCAGTTGATTTATTCAACTTTCAAATAGCGTTCTAACTAGTTCATGTGATTGAAATTAGCCACATGTAAATTTGAATATTATTTAATGGTTAACATAAATACTACGAACTAATAAAATAAAATATGTTTATTTATTTATTATTTCAAAATTGTTTCATACGTATTCAATACTATCTTTTCAGTTGATTAAAATATGTACTATGGAAAATATTACTACTCAGTATATAATGTTTAATTTTGAAAAAAATATTATTTTACGATGCAAATTATTTTTCTTAGTATATCAGCACAAAACATGACTAATCTTAATTAATGAAGCTGATATTTTTATTATTGATGACATATAAATTTTTAAAATAAATTTTATAGATTATCATACCAGAATTTGGTGAACTGCAAATCATATTAATTTATAGTAGTTAATTATTTTTGTATGACTAATTTTAAATAAATAATTAGATACTGTTTCAAGTTTTTCACGTATTTCAGATCAATTATAATTATGATGTTTTTACATATATTGAATAATGTATCTTGCAACATTTGACGTGCGATTTGATCAATATATTTACCATCGAGATAAAACTTTAATTGTGATATGAGGAAATTTAAATGACTACAAAAATAATTTGAACATGGAATAATATTGAAGAGTAATAACACAGTAAAAGATGGAAGTGTGTAGGCAAAATTTTGAGAAATATGTTGTGCAATTACGAACTAGAGTTACGAACTAGATTATATTGTAAAAAACATTGGGTTTATTTGAACCACTATTAATATCAATATATCTGCTATGTTAGTTACACAATAATTTCATTGTCAAGTTTAAAATGTGTTTCGAATCGAAAATTATAGCCATATTATTAAGTGATTCTCACACTAGTGAGTTTCTTGTAGAAATGTAAGAAAAACACAGATATACAGGAGAGCAACAAATGGGTTTTGTTTTGTCAAATCTAGATATGGATATCTTATACAGATAAATATTCTTTATTTAGCCCCGCATCCACTGACTAAGTTGTTAGATAGGTGAATGCTGCACCTTCCGTCCGTACCTTTTTTCGGGCGCAGGCGTGAAATTTTCAATGCGACTGTGATTTTATAAAACCACATACATGGAACAGGCTTTTGAATCAACTCATTCGAGTTCGCTTAATCTTATTGAAAACTTTTACAGCGAATAGGTCGTTGTCTGTAATGGTAGCGACGAGCGGTCGCGGGGAAGTTACTCAAAATGAAAAAACGCGAAAAAAAGAAAACTCTACGGGAAAATGCGGACCACCTCTCTTATCTGCCTCTAAGCACGGATAGTTCCGGCCGTCTGTCGGACAATAGAGTGCGGAACGGGTTTATAAAGGATCACTCCGAGTTCTGGCGAAGATTTTGAATTGTTACAAAAGCGTAAACGATTCGCTTCCAAACTTTGCAAACGGGATAACAGTGCAAAGGGTGCATGACTTGCCAATTCAGAATAAAAATAAATTATCGAGTTAGAAACTTTCAATCGATTATGATTTGGATTTTTAATGTATCTCGAATGAAAGTTGTGGATTCTGAGAAAAAAATGTTAATATCGTCCAAGATGATACAATAAAGCTGTTTTAAGTTGTTTCAGAAACAAAATTTCAGAATTTTTGCGATAAAAATGTTTCAAAAATTATTCAATGGCTGTAATTTGAATACATTGTCATCGTTATTTTTTATGTCTCTTTGCAAAATTTGTCTTGAAAAATTTATTATTAGCTATTGTATTGTCAATACATTCATCGAGGTTTTACCTTTTTCTATCTTACTTGATACTAAAAAGATAACCACCATTTTATTCGCGGATCCATCACTTCAATTTAATATTGGAGTATGTTTCTTTGTAATAATTCATTCGCCAAACCAATATATGAATATAAATACAGAATTGGACTGCTCCATTCTGAAAGGCTCAAATAATCGATATCCACTCGGAAAGCAAACACAAAAAATCATCTCCTTCCGTTTAATGAACGAGGGAAATTTCAACAAAGGAAAAGACCGCCGCGGCAAGTATTCCGCCGGAAATTTCATAGGCAGAAAACAGATTCGCTTGACGCGAAAATAGCGCCAGCCAACCGGAAAATTAATGACTTCATGGATAAGATATTGCCAAAAAATGAATATTATATATTGTCCCTTTTTACTACAGCTTTTTCATCCTGCTTATTTTTTCTTTATCTCAAGATTGAATTCGGTAATTTGATGAAAAAATTTCTAATATCGTTTCCTGTTACATCAAGTATATAACTCTAAGAGAATGCGATTTTCATTATTGTCGCCTCAATTTTTGCGGATTTTTCGTTTTACTCATATTACTTTTCAACATTAGGAACAAATATAGAAATACTTAGATTTTTTTTTATATAAGCGGTCAAGAACCAGATATAATTTAAACAGGACAGTCAGAATTAAAACATTACTGAAGTATAAGGAGTAAACGAAAAAATATTTTATAAAGTTAGACTTGATTTTTTTCATTTAATTCATCACTTTTATATTAATAATATATATATATATATATATATACCATATATATTAATTAGGTAATTGTATGACTAAACCTCTGTAAGAATATAGACTTAATGTAACATTGCTTTGTTTTTTTTACTTTCGGTAGTTGCTGGATGACTTATAAAATATTCAAACGTGATTCAGAAGGACTTATTAGTGCGAATAATTTTCAGAAAATATCCAGTTAACTTCCCGTAGGGTGAGTTATAGTAATCGTCCAAAAATCGAAATTGAAAATTTTTACATTTCTTCACATTTTGAAGAAAAAAACAAATGTAGAAACATATGAACATTTTAGCATACCTCAGAAAAAATGGTTGTGTGTGTATGTGAGTGTGTATGTATGGATACAATTTTACATTTGTATGGTTAAAAAAACATTCGAATTCTATTGATAGGGAGATGTGCTGTTTAGATTTCGGCAAAGGCAGGTCCAGACGTTTTGGACATACGGAGCACAGAGTGAAGAAAATAGAAATCGAGTTTTTGAGAGAACGGATCATCCGATTGGAATGATACAAGAAACATTGAATTTGTAATGGTGGGGAGAAGTGGTTGATTAGTTTTTGGCAAAGGCAGGTCTAGCTAGTTCGAAGATACAGAGCCAAAATGCACAAAAAATGGCAGTTTTTGAGAGAACTAAGCATCCGATTTGAATGATTCAAAGAGCTTCCTGCTTGTATTGACGAGACGATTGATTTTGACAAAAAAAAATTTTTTATCAAATATTTTATTACGATACGCAAAGTTCCAGCAATTTGTTTTAAGGCATGATGCCATTTACCACTAATTTTTAATATTTGTTTTACTTCTGTGTTGGCTTATTCAATTACGGTTATCTTGATAAACTGACCCGATATCAAATTTTCCATACAATACTATTATTTACATTACTTATAATATTTTTTGTATTGCATAATTTGATATTTTCAGTCATGCTTTTTACCAGATTAACAAAATTTGATGAGATTTGACTGGACAACCTTTTTGGTTTAAAAGTATTGATAATTTCGCATGAGATTGAGTAATGATCTTCTGCAAATCTTTTGACACAATATATTACCTGCTAAGGAAATGAGTTAAAATAATTTATTAGCAAGTTGTATTATTGTTAACATATTGTTTTATAAATTGCAATCTTGCTTTTAGAAGCTGAGATACCAGAGTTGTATGTGCTAGCGAGGTAAACTTAGGAAAAACGTAATAGATACGAGCATCTACATATTCATTGTCGTTGAATTTCTTAATAACGTTTGATCCATAAACTTGTTCATTCAATTCCTAGCACATATCCACATTATCTCTTAATACACAATATTGCTCACCAGGCAATCATTAAATCACTAACTCCCGTGTAATTAGATTGTACCGAAACTTGATTCAGATTTAGCAGCTCTTCTTGCCTGTGCGCGGGCGCAAAAGCGAACGCGAACGCGAACTCCAATATAAATGCCAATGCGTTCTTGATAAAGCAGTGCAATTCGCACACGCGCTGCGTATAATTATTATCTCTCATATGGTATTCAGAGGCATTAATTAGCGTTCGATGCAAAATGCATATCGGTACGGTAATTTACGTATGCAAATGCACGGTGAATTGAATTATTCAATCAGTTTGTTCCGATTGTCTGGCGCTTATTTCCTATACGATTGATGCTTCTAGCATGACTATCACTAAAGCTCCATTTGCTTTTGTAATTGATCGATTTATTAAAATGCTTGAGATAGGGAATTAGGTCATATATAATTCCAAGAGTTTAATAAATATATTCGAGTATTTATTGAGTCATGTTAAAACAAAAACAAATTTAACCCAAATCTTTATAATATAGAAAAGCTTTTTGAATAATTTTTGAAAAATACTAGGATGTCTTGGATTATTCAATCATTTTATTTCAAATGGTCGATTGTAATGAAAATAATAATGTTATCATGATATGACCGCCTTCAATTCTAGTACCTACTAGCTATTACTATCAATACATTGAGCAACCCACTTTGATCGATTAATATTAAAAAGTTCTGTCAAAACACGTTTTTCTTTCAAAACATATATGACATTCTACCATATTGATAGTTTCATTATATCAGTCATAAAATATTGAGATTCAATTGAATAACTTAAAACTTGTTTGGTTGAGTTTGCAAATTTGCCGTCACGAGTATCACTGTCATGGATTATTTATTAATTCAGTTTTGAAATTGATTTGAACTTTGAATCAATTCATTTTTGTCATACTAAATTATTTATTGATGATTACATCCTATTTGAACATTTTTAAATGCAAGCAATATTAATAAATTAAACTTTTTAACACAAAACTGTGTTAATTTCAGATATTTTTTATTCTTTGCTCTTTCGGCACTGGTGCGAAAGTAGTGTTTTGTCAATTATAGTTAAGACTAATATTTTATATTAAGTTAAGCATTTTATATTAAGTTAAGCGTATGATTATCTACTAGTGAGCTCAACGAATTGTGAAATTTAGTAATATGCTTCTTTTATTTAGTTCATAAAATTTATTGGCAAATAAAAAATAATTCTAATTAGGCTTATTATTCTAAACTTCTGTAATCTTCAACAACGCCACGCATCAGTGATTATTTTAATTTTCTCGACTAGAAATCTTCAAGTATTAATTGATAATAAGTTTACAAAATGTTTGAAAATCGGTCGATAAAATTAAAATAATTACTGCTGATGAGACAGACAAATCATAGCCTCGATACGCTACTCCAGCATAATTTAAAATAATAGAGCAACAATTGGTGTAGTCTGCTCAAATTTTATGTTTAACTATTTCAATTAAAATAATCTATATTATTGTCATGCATCCTCTCCCTAAATATATCATCCTGTAATTAACCTATATTTCTAAGAAACTCGGATCACCTGTACCCGGTTTAATTCCACGTAGCATGGAATCACCGATTAATACCTGATTGGTCAAAAATGTAATGGGATGTCGCTTGAACCCACAAAAACGAACGAATCAGAAAAATTATATGAAATTGTAAAATGTTTGTAATTTAGTAATATCTAAAACTTTATCTAACAAACATCAGTATTGATTCAAACCTCAACTAAGTAACATATCATCTATAAATCTTAACATCTTATTATTTCATTTAAATATACAACAATTAAACTACTTATCATCTTTTAATCGGTCTGATATAGCCATTATCTAAACATATCTGGTCCCTCGAAAATATAAACAAAGTGTAATTTTTTAATAGAGTTCGGCAGCATCTTGGTGGATCACGGACTTCTATACATTTTTGTAATCTATCTTGGTATAACACACATATATATATATATATATATATATATATATATATATTAATACGTTATACTACTTAATGATGATTATTGTAAACATTTTGCTACATGAATGTAAGGGCTAATTTTGTATGAAAAGTTTTCATCTAATTTCGGCGTCCCAAAACTGTTTACTAGAGCCAGTGTGGGTAATATCGAGAGTTTGAATGGTTTCGATAGCGATATCGAATTGTCCGTGCGTTGCTTTGCCTACTTATCACGGAATGTCGGCCGTAATCAAACCTAATAACCCTATTAGAGGCACGTAATTCACGCGCCCTTTAGTAATTACGTTCGGAGGCTGTATTATTGCTGTAACTGTTGTTTCCAAAAGTGGCGGATATTGGATTATGTACAATTATTGCCTTCGATGTAGCTCTGTTTTATGGTCAGTTGCACACAGTGGTATTTAGAACGTGCATTAGTACTATTTAAATCGTTTAGCAACATTTGTAAATGCTCTTGTATTTTTTATTTATTGCCGTCCAGTTATTTTACTTGCCGTAAGTTGTTGTGAATATTCTATTTTTTTCATTTATTTATCGTAACTAATATAAACATTAGATTCAATGAAGCTATCTGTTGCCGATATATAGTATTTAGAAATTTCTTGTTTTTTTTTTGTAAAAGTATTGTATCGTCATTATATTCAGTTACATCTTGTGGCCTCTTCCTATTTAGCGTTCCATTGGGAATAATTTGTTTTATACCTGCATAAGTTTGCTTTGGTGATCTTTGTTCTATTGATGATATATTTTATCATGTAATTCTAAATTTTAGTTTACTGTTTCTTAATGGTTTTATAACAATAATAATAATAAGTAGTTTATTTATATAATAAACTACTGTGTGAAGGACAATTTCCTCAAAATATTAAAATCACATCTGTAAAATCACTGATATTACCTGTTTCGATGTGATGAAATGTTTGTATCTTTTTATTTTCGAATTTTTTGTTTCTATTGATTTGCTTTTCAATTATCAATTTTTATTTATGTAATGTTATAGTTGCTAAAACGTTTGAGTTAGTTTTTCAATGGTCAAAGAAATAGTGACAAAGAGAGATACATCCATATTATATTAATCTTAGTTTATTTCGAGTTTTTTTTTCAATTCTTCTCAGAAAAGTAAAAAGCTAAAGAAATATACCAATCAATTGCAAAAAAGTCGACAAAATGTTGCGTCACGAAATTATTGACAATAGACAATCTCATTAATCCCATTGAACACAGTGCAAGTCATATAATTTCAAAGCAGTTGTAGGGTATGTAAATTTTGTGAAAATCTAGACTAGTTTTGCTTTTTTTCAAACATAATTTTTAGAGATAAATTTTTGAAATTTCAATGTTTCAATAGTACAATTCTTTTATTTTTTTAGTATTCAAATTTAGCTTTAAAATATATTATATTCAGTAAAATATATTATATATTATGAATATATTATATTCATTTTTCTGATATAGATTAAGACGTTAAAACTCTATACGGTGATATTTATTAGTAAGGAATATTTTCTAAATTAATTAAAATGAAAATATCATTCTAATTATAATTTTTAGCTAAAGCCAATATATTCTGAGTTGACCACCTAATAACTCTGAAATTAGAAGAAATACTTACAAAACTTTTTGATAACTTAATTCTTAATTAATATACTCGTCTTGCAAATACATTAGTTAAAACATGCCATTTTCTCTACTCTATTTTATGTTTGCTTTCGTGTTTTTTTATTTTTTTTTAAATATTTAATACTGCGACATATGCTTAAAAATTGTTCCATCGGAAGGCGAAATGCAACATATACAAAACTCTTTTACGACGGAGTTACGGCGTCGGAAACTGGCGTTCGAGGTTAATAGCGCTAGCACAACACAACGTTTACCTGTGAATATTACTCACGTGGGAAAAAAACTTGGGTTAACGTTTGCCATAAGCGTAGCATGGTTGTTCTGCTCAAAAACATTCCGCAGGCTACGATCTTTAAATGACTACTACATTTTTATAGACTGTTGGTTATTTAAATTAATATATACTAACAGATCTGTGATCTAAAATATTAATTCTTGTTAACTTACTTTTGTTATTTTGTTACATATTACCTTTTTATTAATTATTAAATATATGTTACTTGATTATAACAATAATAATCGTAAAATATAATTTATAGTTATATAATAAGTTAATATAATATTTATAAGCACATATTAACTATTGCTCAGTATGAATTTGAGTGTACTATATGGGATGGATAAAAACTATATCATGCATTTTAGCTTGAATTTTCACTTTTTACCCAACACTTCATGCATTTAATATTTTTAGTACTAAAATTCAGCTTTTAGCAATAGTAGTTTTGCCTATTTTGCAGAAGTTTCTTTGGCATTTTTTATATTAGAGCAGTAAAATATATTATATTGAATCAATCATTTGTCTGATATAGATCAAGACGTTAAAACTCTATACAGTGATATTTAGTAGTTAGAGGAAATGTTTTCTGAATTGATCAAAATGAAAACATCATCATAATTATATTTTTTATCTAATAATATTTATACTAAATTATCTGAAGGAAGCTAACAAAATAATTTATTACAGCATAAACTTAGTACCTACAGAATTTCTCATTGGTTTACGCTTTCGTTTTACGGCTTTTACGTTATATTGCCGCTCATAAAAATTATAATGAGAATATGTTAATAATTTATTGCAATTTGTTATGAATATGGGATATTTCACCTTCACATATTAACTAATTTTTCATATTAACATTAAAATATGATAATTATAACAATCATCTGTAATATTATGTGTTCTGTATGATCTAGTTACGTTTTATAAATTGTATAAACAATTAATTATTTTTAAATTTAATTATTCACCAAAAAGAATTTTTTTGGTTGAATTACTTATTCCCACCACCAGGAAAATTTGAAATTATGGAATTAATTGTATTGTAAAGCATTATCCGACATATGATAAAGCTAAAGATGATGGTTTTATTCATTATTTTTATTAGGAGCTATCAGAATAATATATCTTATAAATTATTCGGCTCAATTCATGCACTCACAATTATTAACACACATATGAAATTATTATGCAAAATTTTAATATATTAATGGTTGCTACTGAGTGGTTCACCAATACTGTTAGGTGTAACAAGATGTAATGTTATTGATTTTGAAAATTGTCTATTGGAATGATAATATTAATAAACATAATTTTTATGCTCTCGGTCATTTTATTGCACTTTATTGTCTTTAAATATATTAAAATAACAAATGCCATTTAGAAAAACAATAAAAAAACAGTTTTTCATATAATTTTTTTAAAATCATTATTGCGGACTTTTAGTAAGAAAATTTATATTTCAATTATATGTAATACTATTTTCTCTACCCTATTATATTATGTCTTACATTTTTCGATCTTGTACTTTTTGCTTTTGAGTCTTGTATAAAATTGTGTTCCACTTTTTTCATAATTATTAAAAAAAAAAATAACACTTGTTCGTTTGTTTTCATAATTTTTGGTAATTTACCTATGAATTTTTGAAAATCCGGTACAATTCGGGACAAAAGATCTGAATCCGGGACAAATATTACTTTTAGAAAATCTTAAACCCGGGACACGAGGTGCAAATCCGGGACTGTCCCGGCCAAACCGGGATGTATGGTCACCTTATTGAATATATACTACAGAGGTGTAAAAATGCTTCTAATAATAAATATAAATACAGACAGCAAAAATACTTCAAATAATAAATCAATTTATTGAAATGAATTTTATATTTCGACATAAGCTTATAAGCTTTGTTATTACCATACATTAGAAGCATGATAGTAAACATAATGTCAGAACCATGAACTTGTATGAGATTATGGACCTGACACTGCCTGTACCTACATCTAATCTATTTCAAAACTGTTACAGATTTTACCCCATTAACCCTGTTTAAGAAATTAATTCCAAGTCGAGGGCGAGTTAATAATCAATGTTGCGGTAGAGCTGCATGTGATGTGCAGCTGTTCCGTTTTAGTTCCCCATCTCTCGCGGTGAACGTAAAAGCGGTTTGACGCCGTAGCCGAACTTTTCCCGGGAGACTTTTATGGGCAGCGCGAGCTCAAGTTATCGGTTTTATATCCAGTCTTAACGTTTGTCTCAAAACTCGGCTTAAATCCCTCACAGCCAGCGATAGTTTACGCGAATACTTGAGATAAGAACGACACCATTGATGTGGGTAATTTATTGCAGTTGGTACGACAACAGCCTAAACTCGGTTTTGTTGTACATCTTACAAAGAGGTGAAAAATAAAGATTTAAAGTGTATTATTCAGGTGTAATTCAATTCATAACATACTATAATAAGAGATTGGCGTCTATGTTATAGAAATTCAACCATTCAAACATCTATACTTCTAATAATACTGATGTTTTTGATATAATACTTTAACTTTGAAAATACTGATAAAATATTTGTATCTGAGTATTAAACACTTTAATTATAAATGGGTCAACCACCTATTGAAAGCTCTGAATATGCAGTCCTGTGTAAGCAATTGTTTTTGCATACATATTTTAGGGAAATTGTCACTTTATATAATTTAATCCAAAGATAAAAGCAGTAGGGTAGAGCGGGGCTAGTTGAGCATAGGGGCAAGTTGAGCAATCGAAATATCTCGAAAACTATTCACCCTCCGTTTATGCATTATATGGCGGAAAGATAGAGGTTTAGGAGAAATAAACATCCCGCGATCGCTAGTGGCCGCTCGACAAATGAGTGAAGCTGACGGGCGTTTTGTTTATTTTGAGACCAAAAAGTAAAAAAGTCATTCATTACGAGTTTTCGTTTGGTTTAGTCAAATGTTATTTATTTTTAATCAGGTAAATGTTATTCTCCCACATAATTATAGTACTTTTAATATGCACAGAGATTCTGCGTATAATTTTCACGGTTTTTTCATAAACTCACTTTTATTTTGAAATTCCGAGTTGGGGTTAGTTGAGCATAGTTGCTAAACTTGTTCTGTCACTAAGACAATTACCAATAACTTCCAGAAATTTATTATTTTTAAGATTTAAGCTAAGTCTATGAGTAATAATATAAAGAAATAATGATTTTAAACAAAAATACTGAATATAATGGTAAAATAATTCCTAAGATACGATATTGTTTTGTTGATTCTACTTTTCGTTAATTATTCAAAGCAAATTACTATAAGTTTTGTATTCTTTGTCAATAAAGACTATAAATATAGAACTGGTTATTAAAAACTTATTTTATTGCATTATTATCGACATTAAACCTATGATTTCATTATACTTTCTTAGTGCTCAACTTGCCTCACCTATGGGGTACATTGAGCATACGTGACTTTTTGCATTCAAACAGCTGTAGCTTTTAAATTTTACTTATTACCATAAATAGTATTAACACTTTTGTTAAGCGATAAACAACAAATCCATTAAGCCGTATAGCAATTTATTGAGACTTTTATTGAGAAGCTACATCCGTTTAAGTAAAAAGTTGCTCAACTAGCCCCGCCCTACCCTACTTATCTATCAAAAATTGAGCATCATCCTAATTCCTAATCAACTAGTGAAACCAGTTTCTTCCTAAAACAAAATCATTCCTTATATAAGAAAACTGAAAATATGTTAGTCTATGGACCTGTCTCAACTTTAACTAGAATTTCACTATTATGAATGAATTATATATATATATATATATATATATATATATTATATTTATAATTATAATATAATATTTATTCTTAAATAAAAATATAAATTAGTATTAAGAAAAAAATCTAATTTAAATATTCTGACCAAAGTATAAATTCCTGAATTCTCTTGTTCAAAGTTGGGATAACTCGACTTATATCAGTTACGTCAGTTTTTGATCGTTTTTCTTCATTTTTGATGAAGTTTTGTATTTTTTAACTTCCCGTAGGGCAAGTTATAGTAATCGCAAAAAAATCGAAAATGAAATTTTGTATGTATCTTTACGTTTCAAAACCTTACCTTAAACCTTAAACTTTTTAGCATACCTTAGAAAAAATGGATGTATGTGTGTGTGTGTGTGCGTGTATGTATGTGTGTGCGGATACAAATTTTCGTCGACGATTTCGGGAACACGGATGAAGCGATTTGAATAATTCAAAAAACATTCGATTCGTATTGATAAGGAGACTTGTTGATTAGTTTTTGGCAAAGGCAGGTCTGGCCATTTCGAAGATACAGGGCAAAAATTGCCAAAAATGATAACTCGGTTTTTAAGAGAACGGAGCGTCTGATTTTAATAATTCAAAAAATATTTTACTTGAAAAAAGTAACAGTTGATCATTAGACATATGCACATCAAATTATCAGATATTTTATAGAGATTTTAACAATAAGTATAAATCTTGTTTACATTCCTATGGGTTCTGTACCAATGTTTATCCGTTAGACGGCGACGCGGCGCTTACGCGCTTCGATATTTTGTCTCTATGCAGTTAAAGCAGTACGATTGCTTTAAAAAATTCAAAATTTCCAAAATATTTCGAAATAAATTTTTCTCCAAAAAGTCTTTTTCTTTTCAAAAAAAAGTAAATTTTTGTCAAAAATTGATAGTTTCTCAAAAATATATTTTTTTCAGAGTAATTTCTTTTCCAAAAATGTTAATCTTTCTAAAAAAAAATAATTTTTGGTACGGGAAGTTGCGGCAATTTGCCTTAAGGCACGATGCCATGCGCCTCACTAGTTTAAATTTTTACTTAGCTCGCTCAAAATATGTAGTTATTTTTATTTTATTTTTGCGACCAGAAAAGTTTCTTGTCAATAATTTTTTGCGATATTTTAAATTTTCCTTCACCACAATATTTCGAAACTTTATAGTTCTTGTTAATCTTAATTAGAATTCATATCTATGAATCATGCGATTTTACATTTGAAGAGTTGGTGTCCAGAATGCCATCCAACAAATCTGGGATCTGTTTCACGCTGGAGATATGATGAATTTCTCACTAAATAATATTGCTACACTGGACCAAATTCGTAACTGCGATAATTGACGATAGTTCACTCTCGTCACCATCTTTTCAATTGTAGTACTCTATCATTTTCTTTTACAAATAAGATTTTTTTCCTTGTCAGTATGTAGTATCACTACTTATCATTTTACATTTTCGTAAAAAGCACTTTGGTGTTGATCATATTTGCTATATTTTTACAGATTTATAAATATTCATATACAGCACTTAAAAAAAGTTTTCATAACTGTGCCAATACCGGAATCGTGTTCGATACACATGTTAATTACAAATTAATTAACCCCTTTCTTCGAGGCTCTGAATGTATCTCCAGCCCTAACTAAAGTTTGCTCGTTCGTTGAGTGACGGCTCAATTTATACAACTTGTTTCTAACAGCTTCTTGTTCGTTATCAATTAATTCATTGCGCTCTTTATTAAGTCTCTTCGCGAAAGGCGGCCGTGGCTTCGCGGGTAAGAGGCGGTGGAGAGAGCACAGGGAGTGGCAATCGCAATCGCAACGATTCCTTACGATCAATTAGATTACAGTTTATTGTTCGAGTATTTGCAAGTAAACATTATAGTGAATCAGTGGCTTATTCGTTAAAGCTTTCAATTAGAGTTTAGGTAATAAGTTAGTTGGTTTTATACTGGGGTTGAAACTAATTCTGCTTGTACTAAAATATGCGTGTACTTATGTCTTCTATTCTAGCTTTTATTAGCGTAACAAAGGCCACAATCAATATAATACGATTTTTAGAATAGTTAAGTTTTTTATAATTTTTCTGTACTTTTCATAGTTCATAGTTATTTGAATATCAGAAATCAAAAATCAATTTACCTAAAGTAAAGTATTATGAAAATAATCAGGTCCGAAACCATATTGGTTTGATTTACTTTTAAACAAAAAACTATTTAACTATTTCAAGTAAACCTTCAAGCTAATTCATCATAGTCTTTTGCTATTTTTTAAATTGTGTCACCTGGTCCTTTTTTCCATACGACGTACAACTTTCGTATGAAACTTTGTCAGAAAATTCATCGTTAAAGTTGGAATAACTATTAATTCATTACATCCTCAGTAAATTAGCCTTCTTTGACTTATTTTACTTTTTTATTTCTTATTATCCTTCTATTTATTCCTTGTCTTTAAGGTTTAATTGATTCTTTTTACCCAAATCACATACTAGATATTTTAGAGGCTATAGAGAGGTGAATCTAATTAAAAATGATTAAGAAAATGTCAGTTTAAATGGACTATTTAAAAATCAAATTCATTAGTAGTAATGTAACACTGCTCAAATAGCAGGCATATATACTAACTGCAGGAATTACGTTAGAAAAATGAAAATATGCTTATTTATCTCATGATAACAAAGGCGCTCAAATAAGGTGGCAGCAGGTCACCATATTTTTTCACTGCTTTAAAACTGCACAGTTGAAAAATACCAAACTTTACTTGTTTT
>NW_020539725.1:34033879-34056354 GCF_003426905.1 Ctenocephalides felis | reverse complement strand
CGTTTCGCAGTACGATTGCTTTGAAAAAAAGTTCAGAATTTCCAAATATTTCAAAATACACTTTTCTCAAAAAGTCTTTTTTTTAAAAAAAAAAGTAATTTTTCAGAGTAATTTTTTTCAAAAATGGTAATCTTTTAAAACAACACGACAATTCACATTTATTTTTATTCATCAAATCAGTTGACAACGTCAACTTGAGATTTTATAAGAAACAAACTATCAGTTTCTTAACGTTGCCAACGTTGAATCATTAAAAATAACTTTGCCTTCAGTTTCATGACAAATATTTTACATGTTGTCCGTTTCAGGACAGTTGTAAAAATTATTAAAAAAAAAAAACAGACGTAATCAATCATCTAGACCCCCCTGCCCCCATGTCATGCAAAATAAGCAAATCAATAACCCCCCCACCCCCCTCAAGTGCTTACGTAATACTTGAACGGCCCCAAAGTACTGAGCATCAAATTTCTCTAAGAATTTTAAATAGCAGTCACACATATATTTTGAATATTTAGAATAGAAAGGTAACCTAGAATTTTAGCTAAATATGAAATAAAGATGGTATGCTGCATTCATACATTATTATTAACATTGCAGCATATTAATGATTAATATATAATTTTGTAATATTGCAATTGGGATTATATGTATTTCAATTATTACTTGATATTTTAATATTATTATTGAATATATTGAGTATTCCTAAAAATAAGCCAATGAATCGTTGTAAAAACTTGTAGATGTAGCTAATGAGAAGCATCATGCTTCCGAAAATAAAAAAATATTCCGAAAATTAATGTTATTAAACGTAAAAGGAAACTTATTAAATTATACAATGAAAGCCAATCATTGAATAAATACTTGATTTCGAGTATTTCAAGGCTTCAGTTATATTATAATATATATATATATATATATATATATATATATATGTGTGTGTGTGTGTATATATTATTGATCCATCACTAAAATAAATTAATTTCTTATGCCATCATAATATAATGATATCTTGCAAAATCACACACGTGAAAACATTTGTGGCAGAAGTCCCAAGTCACGAGTTGTCGACTCACAGAACGCGGGCGTAAAAGGTTTTTCGCCTTTGTCATGTAAATATATATAATTAGGAAAATTAGTTGCCGCTCTTACAAACATTCCCTCTAAGTCATTGTTTCTGAGATGAAAGCTGAGAACATCAAACAGATCCGTATCTGATTTAGAAGTTTGACTTCAGATATTTCTATTCGCTTAACGAACGGTGAATCGAAAACGCTCTTGGAATGACTTTCCAAGGAATACGTGCTATACTTACTTCACTATTTGCTATAAAATAACAAAAAATATATTGTAGTAAGAGACGTGTCATTTGCAGCCACTTTGCAATGAGAATGGTATTTGCAAGAAATTGGGAATATAAAGCTTATGGAAAATTTTTGTTTGACAAAGGTTGATAAAAGTTATTGAGCTAAAAATTTGCAGGCAAGTATTCATCGAAATCTTCAGAAACTTTTTAAAAAAATAAACAGTTTTAAATAAATAAATTAATAATGCCTATAAGAAAAATTAAACGGCATATATCACCAAGAAAAGTAATATTTGTTTGAAACTTTTTAAATCAGTTCTTTTAGAACCATTTTTTCAGAACTTCTAAAATTAAAATTTCTCTAACTATTAGACTTACAAAAAAAGTTGAAATAGAGAATTTTAAAAGACTCTATTGGTGTCTAATGGAATAATTATGTGAATAGATTGATATATAAATGGGCAGATAAAGAGTTTCCACATACTATTTTTTTAATACAAGGTAAATCGGGACTTAAAGGTCCGTGGGTAATAAGGACACCACAATTATGTCAAAAACAAGTAAAGTTTGGTATTTTTCAACTATGCAGTTTTAAAGCAGTGAAAAAATATGGTGACCTGCTGCCACCTTATTTGAGCGCCTTTATCATGAGATAAATAAGCATATTTTCATTTTTCTAACGTAATTCCTGCAGTTAGTATATATGCCTGCTATTTGAGCAGTGTTACTTTACTACTAATGAATTTGATTTTCAAATAGTCCATTTACACTGACATTTTCTTAATCATTTTTAAATTAGATTCAACCTCTCCATATAGCCTCTAGAATAACTAGTATGTGATTTGGGTAAAAAGAATCAATTAAACCTTAAAGACAAGGAATAAATAGAAGGATAATAAGAAATAAAAAAGTAAAATAAGTCAAAGAAGGCTAATTTACTGAGGATGTAATGAATTAATAGTTATTCCAACTTTAACGATGAATTCTTCTGACAAAGTTTCATACGAAAGTTGTACGTCGTATGGAATAAAAAGGACCAGGTGACACAATTTTAAAAAATAGCAAAAGACTATGATGAATTAGCTTGAAGGTTTACTTGAAATAGTTAAATAGTTTTTTGTTTAAAAGTAATCAAACCAATATGGTTTCGGACCTGATTATTTTCATAATACTTTACTTTAGGTAAATTGATTTTGATTTCTGATATTCAAATAACTATGAACTATGAAAAGTACAGAAAAATTATAAAAAACTTAACTATTCTAAAAATCGTATTATATTGATTGTGGCCTTTGTTACGCTAATAAAAGCTAGAATAGAAGCCATAAGTATACGCATATTTTAGTACAAGCAGAATTAGTTTCAACCCCAGTATAAAACCAACTAACTTATTACCTAAACTCTAATTGAAAGCTTTAACGAATAAGCCACTGATTCACTATAATGTTTACTTGCAAATACTCGAACAATAAACTGTAATCTAATTGATCGTAAGGAATCGTTGCGATTTGCGATTGCCACTCCCTGTGCTCTCTCCACCGCCTCTTACCCGCGAAGCCACGGCCGCCTTTCGCGAAGAGACTTAATAAAGAGCGCAATGAATTAATTGATAACGAACAAGAAGCTGTTAGAAACAAGTTGTATAAATTGAGCCGTCACTCAACGAACGAGCAAACTTTAGTTAGGGCTGGAGATACATTCAGAGCCTCGAAGAAAGGGGTTAAATTTGTAATTAACATGTGTATCGAACACGATTCCGGTATTGGCACAGTTATGAAAACTTTTTTAAGTGCTGTATATGAATATTTATAAATCTGTAAAAATATAGCAAATATGATCAACACCAAAGTGCTTTTTACGAAAATGTAAAATGATAAGTAGTGATACTACATACTGACAAGGAAAAAAATCTTATTTGTAAAAGAAAATGATAGAGTACTACAATTGAAAAGATGGTGACGAGAGTGAACTATCGTCAATTATCGCAGTTACGAATTTGGTCCAGTGTAGCAATATTATTTAGTGAGAAATTCATCATATCTCCAGCGTGAAACAGATCCCAGATTTGTTGGATGGCATTCTGGACACCAACTCTTCAAATGTAAAATCGCATGATTCATAGATATGAATTCTAATTAAGATTAACAAGAACTATAAAGTTTCGAAATATTGTGGTGAAGGAAAATTTAAAATATCGCAAAAAATTATTGACAAGAAACTTTTCTGGTCGCAAAAATAAAATAAAAATAACTACATATTTTGAGCGAGCTAAGTAAAAATTTAAACTAGTGAGGCGCATGGCATCGTGCCTTAAGGCAAATTGCCGCAACTTCCCGTACCAAAAATTATTTTTTTTTAGAAAGATTAACATTTTTGGAAAAGAAATTACTCTGAAAAAAATATATTTTTGAGAAACTATCAATTTTTGACAAAAATTTACTTTTTTTTGAAAAGAAAAAGACTTTTTGGAGAAAAATTTATTTCGAAATATTTTGGAAATTTTGAATTTTTTAAAGCAATCGTACTGCTTTAACTGCATAGAGACAAAATATCGAAGCGCGTAAGCGCCGCGTCGCCGTCTAACGGATAAACATTGGTACAGAACCCATAGGAATGTAAACAAGATTTATACTTATTGTTAAAATCTCTATAAAATATCTGATAATTTGATGTGCATATGTCTAATGATCAACTGTTACTTTTTCAAGTAAAATATTTTTTGAATTATTAAAATCAGACGCTCCGTTCTCTTAAAAACCGAGTTATCATTTTTGGCAATTTTTGCCCTGTATCTTCGAAATGGCCAGACCTGCCTTTGCCAAAAACTAATCAACAAGTCTCCTTATCAATACGAATCGAATGTTTTTTGAATTATTCAAATCGCTTCATCCGTGTTCCCGAAATCGTCGACGAAAATTTGTATCCGCACACACATACATACACGCACACACACACACACACATACATCCATTTTTCTAAGGTATGCTAAAAGTTTAAGGTTTAAGGTAAGGTTTTGAAACGTAAAGATACATACAAAATTTCATTTTCGATTTTTTTGCGATTACTATAACTTGCCCTACGGGAAGTTAAAAATACAAAACTTCATCAAAAATGAAGACAAAACGATCAAAAACTGACGTAACTGATATAAGTCGAGTTATCCCAACTTTGAACAAGAGAATTCAGGAATTTATACTTTGGTCAGAATATTTAAATTAGATTTTTTTCTTAATACTAATTTATATTTTTATTTAAGAATAAATATTATATTATAATTATAAATATAAATATATATATATATATATATATATATATATATAATTCATTCATAATAGTGAAATTCTAGTTAAAGTTGAGACAGGTCCATAGACTAACATATTTTCAGTTTTCTTATATAAGGAATGATTTTGTTTTAGGAAGAAACTGGTTTCACTAGTTGATTAGGAATTAGGATGATGCTCAATTTTTGATAGATAAGTAGGGTAGGGCGGGGCTAGTTGAGCAACTTTTTACTTAAACGGATGTAGCTTCTCAATAAAAAGTCTCAATAAATTGCTATACGGCTTAATGGATTTGTTGTTTATCGCTTAACAAAAGTGTTAATACTATTTTATGGTAATAAGTAAAATTTAAAAGCTACAGCTGTTTGAATGCAAAAAGTCACGTATGCTCAATGTACCCCATAGGTGAGGCAAGTTGAGCACTAAGAAAGTATAATGAAATCATAGGTTTAATGTCGATAATAATGCAATAAAATAAGTTTTTAATAACCAGTTCTATATTTATAGTCTTTATTGACAAAGAATACAAAACTTATAGTAATTTGCTTTGAATAATTAACGAAAAGTAGAATCAACAAAACAATATCGTATCTTAGGAATTATTTTACCATTATATTCAGTATTTTTGTTTAAAATCATTATTTCTTTATATTATTACTCATAGACTTAGCTTAAATCTTAAAAATAATAAATTTCTGGAAGTTATTGGTAATTGTCTTAGTGACAGAACAAGTTTAGCAACTATGCTCAACTAACCCCAACTCGGAATTTCAAAATAAAAGTGAGTTTATGAAAAAACCGTGAAAATTATACGCAGAATCTCTGTGCATATTAAAAGTACTATAATTATGTGGGAGAATAACATTTACCTGATTAAAAATAAATAACATTTGACTAAACCAAACGAAAACTCGTAATGAATGACTTTTTTACTTTTTGGTCTCAAAATAAACAAAACGCCCGTCAGCTTCACTCATTTGTCGAGCGGCCACTAGCGATCGCGGGATGTTTATTTCTCCTAAACCTCTATCTTTCCGCCATATAATGCATAAACGGAGGGTGAATAGTTTTCGAGATATTTCGATTGCTCAACTTGCCCCTATGCTCAACTAGCCCCGCTCTACCCTACTGCTTTTATCTTTGGATTAAATTATATAAAGTGACAATTTCCCTAAAATATGTATGCAAAAACAATTGCTTACACAGGACTGCATATTCAGAGCTTTCAATAGGTGGTTGACCCATTTATAATTAAAGTGTTTAATACTCAGATACAAATATTTTATCAGTATTTTCAAAGTTAAAGTATTATATCAAAAACATCAGTATTATTAGAAGTATAGATGTTTGAATGGTTGAATTTCTATAACATAGACGCCAATCTCTTATTATAGTATGTTATGAATTGAATTACACCTGAATAATACACTTTAAATCTTTATTTTTCACCTCTTTGTAAGATGTACAACAAAACCGAGTTTAGGCTGTTGTCGTACCAACTGCAATAAATTACCCACATCAATGGTGTCGTTCTTATCTCAAGTATTCGCGTAAACTATCGCTGGCTGTGAGGGATTTAAGCCGAGTTTTGAGACAAACGTTAAGACTGGATATAAAACCGATAACTTGAGCTCGCGCTGCCCATAAAAGTCTCCCGGGAAAAGTTCGGCTACGGCGTCAAACCGCTTTTACGTTCACCGCGAGAGATGGGGAACTAAAACGGAACAGCTGCACATCACATGCAGCTCTACCGCAACATTGATTATTAACTCGCCCTCGACTTGGAATTAATTTCTTAAACAGGGTTAATGGGGTAAAATCTGTAACAGTTTTGAAATAGATTAGATGTAGGTACAGGCAGTGTCAGGTCCATAACCTCATACAAGTTCATGGTTCTGACATTATGTTTACTATCATGCTTCTAATGTATGGTAATAACAAAGCTTATAAGCTTATGTCGAAATATAAAATTCATTTAATTAAATTGGTTTATTATTTGAAGTATTTTTGCTGTCATATTTCATTTTTACACCTCTGTAGTATATATTCAATAAAGTGACCATACATCCCGGTTTGGCCGGGACAGTCCCGGATTTGCACCTCGTGTCCCGGGTTTTTTTAAAAGTAATGTTTATCTCGGATTCAGATCTTTTGTCCCGGATTGTACCGGATTTTCAAAAATTTATAGGTAAATTACCAATAAATTATGAAAACAAACGAACAAGTGTTATTTTTTTTAATAATTATGAAAAAAGTGGTACACAATTTTATACAAGACTCAAAAGCAAATGGTACAATATCGAAAAATATAACACATAATATAATGGGGTAGAGAAAATAGTATTACATGAAATAGTATAGTGAAATATAAATTTTCTTACTAAAAGTCCGCAATAATGATTTTGAAAAAACTTATATGAAAAACTGTCTTTTATTGTTTCTTTAAATGGCGTTTGTTATTTTAATATATTTAAAGACAATAAAAGTGCAATAAAATGACCGAGAGCATAAAAATTATGTTTATTAATATTATCATTCCAATAGACAATTTTCAAAATCAATAACATTACATCTTGTTACACCTAAACAGTATTGGTGAACCACTCAGTAGCAACCATTAATATATTAAAATTTTGCATAATAATTTCATATGTGTGTTAATAATTGTGAGTGCATGAATTGAGCCGAATAATTTATAAGATATATTATTCTGATAGCTCCTAATAAAAATAATGAATAAAACCATCATCTTTAGCTTTATCATATGTCGGATAATGCTTTACAATACAATCCATCCAATCCAATTAATTCCATAATTTCAAATTTTCCTGGTGGTGGGAATAAGTAATTCAACCAAAAAAATTCTTTTTGGTGAATAATTAAATTTAAAAATAATTAATTGTTTATACAATTTATAAAACGTAACTAGATCATACAGAACACATAATATTACAGATGATTGTTATAATTATCATATTTTAATGTTAATATGAAAAATTAGTTAATATGTGAAGGTGAAATATCCCATATTTCATAACAAATTGCAATAAATTATTAACATATTCTCATTATAATTTTTATGAGCGGCAATATAACGTAAAAGCCGTAAAACGAAAGCGTAAACCAATGAGAAATTCTGTAGGTACTAAGTTTATGCTGTAATAAATTATTTCGTTAGCTTCCTTCAGATAATTTAGTATAAATATTATTAGATAAAAAATATAATTATGATGATGTTTTCATTTTGATCAATTCAGAAAACATTTCCTCTAACTACTAAATATCACTGTATAGAGTTTTAACGTCTTGATCTATATCAGACAAATGATTGATTCAATATAATATATTTTACTGCTCTAATATAAAAAATGCCAAAGAAACTTCTGCAAAATAGGCAAAACTACTATTGCTAAAAGCTGAATTTTAGTACTAAAAATATTAAATGCATGAAGTGTTGGGTAAAAAGTGAAAATTCAAGCTAAAATGCATGATATAGTTTTTATCCATCCCATATAGTACACTCAAATTCATACTGAGCAATAGTTAATATGTGCTTATAAATATTATATTAACTTATTATATAACTATAAATTATATTTTACGATTATTATTGTTATAATCAAGTAACATATATTTAATAATTAATAAAAAGGTAATATGTAACAAAATAACAAAAGTAAGTTAACAAGAATTAATATTTTAGATCACAGATCTGTTAGTATATATTAATTTAAATAACCAACAGTCTATAAAAATGTAGTAGTCATTTAAAGATCGTAGCCTGCGGAATGTTTTTGAGCAGAACAACCATGCTACGCTTATGGCAAACGTTAACCCAAGTTTTTTTCCCACGTGAGTAATATTCACAGGTAAACGTTGTGTTGTGCTGGCGCTATTAACCTCGAACGCCAGTTTCCGACGCCGTAACTCCGTCGTAAAAGAGTTTTGTATATGTTGCATTTCGCCTTCCGATGGAACAATTTTTAAGCATATGTCGCAGTATTGAATATTTAAAAAAAATAAAAAACATAAAAGCAAACATAAAATAGAGTAGAGAATATAGCAAGTTTTAACTGATATATTTGATATATTTAACTGATATTTACCTGATATATATTAACTGATATATTTGCAAAACGAGTATGATAATTAAGAATTTGAGTTATATATCAAAGTGTTTTTGAAGTTTTTCTTCTAATTTTAGAGTTATTATTAGATAGTCCATTCAGAAGACCGCATTAAAAATCGTTCGAGGGCCCACGTAGCCAACCTCTGTCAAAGACATATATAATTGTCAACACTTTTGATCGATTTTTTGCAATTGATTGGTAAAAAATAATAATTCTTTTGCTTCCTCTGTTTCCGGAAAAAATTGAAACAAAAACTCAAAATAAACTAAGATCAATATAATATGGATATATCTATCTCTTTGACACTATTTCTTTGTCCATTGAACTAAAAAACTACTAAAAAGTTTTATCAACTATAACATTACATGAATAAAAATTGATAATTGAAAAGCACATCAATAGCCAACAGAAATTTCATCACATCGCAACTAGATTACTATGATTTTAATATTTTAAGAAAATTGTACTTCATACAGTAGTTTATTATATGAATAAACTACTTATTAACCTCCCGTAGGGTAAGTTATTGTAATCGTCCAAAAATCAAAATTGAAAATTTTTGCATTTCTCGACGTTTTGAAGATTTCTGAACATTTTGGCATATCTCAAAAAAAATGGATGTGTGTGTGTGTCTGTATGTAAAGTTACAATTTTTCGTCCACGTTTTCGGGCGCACGGATCAACCGATTTGAATGGTTCAAAAAACATTCGATTTCTACTGATAGGAAGATGTGCTTAGTTTTTGGCAAAGGCAGGTCCAGCAGTTACGGAGATCAAAAGCAAAAGTGCATAAAATAGAAATCGAGTTTTTGTGAGAACGGAGCATCCGATTTGAATGAACAAAAAAACAATCAATTAGTAATGGTTGGGAGAAGTGGTTATTAGTTTTTGGCAAAAGCAGGCCCAGCCATTTCGAAAATAATTCAGATTTTATTTTTAATTCTGACTAAAGTTCTAATATACTTTAAACAAATAATTTCAACTTTGCAATTCAGTTTATATAATTCTTATAAATATTGAAAAATTTACAGTATTTAAAATAATCTATTTCAAAACATTTAATATTCCAAGAACATTTCGTTGCGGTACGAGAAGCTCCAGCAATTTGCCTTAAGGCACGATTCCATACACCCCACTAGTTATTATTATTTTTATAAAACCATTCAGAAATAGTAAACTAAAATATAAGATTAAATAATAAAATATATCATCAATAGAACGAAAATCACCGAAGTAAACTTATGCAGAGATACAACAAATTATTCCCATTGGAAGACTAAAAAGGAAGTGACCGCAAGATGTAACTGAATAAAATTACAATATCATACTTCTGCAAAAAATTTACTCAATGAACACATTTCTAAACGCTATATATCGGCAACAGATAACTTCATTGAACTCAATGTTTATCTTAGTTATGATAAATAAATGAAAAAATAGAATATTTACACCAACTTAGGGCAAGTAAAGAGAACTGGACTGCAAGAAATAAATAGTACAAAAATATTTACAAATGTTGGTGAACGATTTAAATAGTACTAATGCACGTTCTCAATACCACTGTGTGCAACTGACCATAAAACAGAGCTACATCGAACATCGAAGGCAATAATTGTACATAATCCAATATCCGCCACTTTTGGAAACAACAGTTACAGCAATAATACAGCCTCCGAACGTAATTACTAAAGGGCGCGTGAATTACGTGCCTCTAATAGGGTTATTAGGTTTGATTACGGCCGACATTCCGTGATAAGTAGGCAAAGCAACGCACGGACAATTCGATATCGCTATCGAAACCATTCAAACTCTCGATATTACCCACACTGGCTCTAGCAAACAGTTTTGGGATGCCGAAATTAGATGAAAACTTTTCATACAATATTAGCGCTTACATTCATGTAGCAAAATGTTTACAATAATCATCATTAAGGAGTGTAATACATAATATTTATATATATATATATATATATATATATATGTGTTATACCAAGATAGATTACAAAAATGTATAGAAGTCCGTGATCCACCGAGATGCTGCCGAACTCTATTAAAAAATTACACTTTGTTTATATTTTCGAAGGACCAGATATGTTTAGATAATGGCTATATCAGACCGATTAAAAGATGATAAGTTGTTTAATAGTTGTATATTTAAATGAAATAATAAGATGTTAAGATTTATAGATGATATGATGCTTAGTTGAGGTTTGAATCAATACTGATGTTTGTTAGATAAAGATTTAGATATTACTAAATTACAAAGATTTTACAATTTTATATAAGTTTTCTGATTGGTTCGTTTTTGTGGGTTCAAGGGACATCCCATTACATTTTTGACCAATCAGGTATTAATCGGTGATTCCATGGTATGTGGAATTAAACCGGGTCCAGGTGATCCGAGTTTCTTAGAAATATAGGTTAATTGCAGGATGATATATTTAGGGGCAGGATGCATGACAATAATATGTTATTTTATTATTATTATATGATTCTAATATGTTATTTTATTACTATTATTTTATTATTATATAATTATTTTAATTTAAATAAGTATAATAAGGGATGAAGGTTTATTAACTACGCCAATTGTTGCTCTAATATTTTAAATTATGCTGGAGTTGCATATCGAGGCTATGATTTGTCTGTCTCATCGTCAGTAATTATTTTAATTTTATCGACTAGACATCTTCAAATATTATTCGATAATAAGTTTGCAAACATATATTTGCAAATATTTGAAGATTTCTAGTCGATAAAATTAAAATAATCACTGATGTGTGGATTGTTGAAGATTACAAAAGTTTTGCCTAATTAGAATTATTTTTTATTTGCCAATAAAATTTATGAACTAAATAAAATACGCATATTACGAAATTTCACAAATTGTTTAGCTAATCAGTAGATAATCATACGCTTAACTTAATATAAAATATTAGTCTTTACTATAATTGGCGAAATTCTACTTTCGCACCAGTACCGAAGGAGCAAAGAATAAAGAATATCTGAAATTAACATAGTTGATTAGAATGTTTAATTTATTAATGTTATTTGCAATTACAATTGTGTTCAAATAGGATGTGATAATTTCTCAATTTATCACAAAAATGAATTGACTCAAGACTCATATCAATTTCAAAACTGAATTAATAATCCATGACAGTGAAACTCGTGATGGTAATTTTGCAATGTCAACGAAACCAACGTTGTTAGAGTTAAGTTATTCATTATTTTATGACTGATATGATGAAACTATCAATATGATAGAATGTAATATATGTTTTGAAATAAAAACTTGTTTTGACAGAACTTTTTAATAATGATCGATCAAAGTGGATTGCTCAATAAATTGAAGGCGACCATATCATGAAAACATTATCATCTTCAACAGTCGAACGTTTGATTTGGGTTAAATATTTGTTTTTTTTATCATGACTCAAAAAAGGCTCCAATATATTTATGAAACTCTTAGAATTATATAAGACCTAATTCTATAATCCAAGCATTTTAATAAATCGATCAATTACAAAAGCAAATGGAGCTTTAGTGATAGTCATGCTAGAAGCATCAATCGTATAGGAAATAAGCGCCAGACAATCGGAACAAACTGATTGAATAATTCAATTCACCGTGCATTTGCATACGTAAATTACCGTACCGATATGCATTTTGCATCGAACGCTAATTAATGCCTCTGAATACCATATGAGAGATAATAATTATACGCAGCGCGTGTGCGAATTGCACTGCTTTATCAAGAACGCATTGGCATTTATATTGGAGTTCGCGTTCGCGTTCGCTTTTGCGCCCGCGCACAGGCAAGAAGAGCTGCTAAATCTGAATCAAGTTTCGGTACAATCTAATTACACGGGAGTTAGTGATTTAATGATTGCCTGGTGAGCAATATTGTGTATTAAGAGATAATGTGGATATGTGCTAGGAATTGGATGCACATGTTTATGGATAAAATGTTATTAAGAAATTCAACGACAATGAATATGTAGGTGCTCGTATCTATTACGTTTTTACTAAGTTTACTTCGCTAGCACATACAACTCTGGTATCTCAGCTTCTAAAAGCAAGATTGCAACTTATAAAACAATATGTTAACAATAATACAACTTGATAATAAAATATTTTAACTCATTTCCTCAACAGGTAATATATTGTATCAAAAGATTTGCAGAAGATCATTACTCAATCTCATGCAAAACTAGCTGTAAGTGGAATTCTGTCTTGAGGCAATTAAGGCATCGTGCCTTAAGACAAATTAAACGAAATGTTCGAGGAATACTGAATGTTTTCAAATAGATTATTATAAATATTGTAACATTGTCTAATATTTATAAGAATTATATAAACTGAATTGCAGAGTTGAAATTATTTGTAAAGTATATTAGAACTATAGTCAGAATTAAAAATAAAATCTGAAATATTTTCGATATACAAAAACTAAAAAAAAAAAAAAAGTTGGAACAAAATTTTTTTCCAAAATCAATTATTTTGTTAAGACAAGCAGAAAGTTCTTTGAATCATTTAAATCGGACACTTAGTTCTCTCAAAAACTGCCATTTTTTACATATTTAGCTCCGTATCTTCGAAATGGCTGGGCCTGCTTTTGACAAAAACTAATAAACACTTCTCCCAATCATTACTAATTGAATTTTTTTTAGATCATTTAAATCGGATACTCCGTTCTCTCAAAAATTCGATTTCTATTTTCTGCACTCTTTGCTCCGTATGTCCGAAACGTCTGGACCTGCCTTTGCCAAAATCTAAACAGCACATCTCCCTATCAATAGGAATCGAATGTTTTTTGAACCATTCAAATGTAAAATTGGAAAAGTTGTATCCATACATACATACACACTCACACACACGCATCCATTTTTTCTTAGGTATGCTAAAATGTACAGAAACCTTCAAAACGTGATGAAAAGTAAAAATTTTCAATTTCAAGTTTTGGTTAACCTACGGAAATTAACTATATATGGAGTGAAAATTATTAGCACTAATAAGTTCTTCTGAATCACGTTTAAATATTCTTAAAGTCATCCAGTAACTACCAAAAGTAAAAAAACAAAGCAATAATACACTAAGTTTACTGGAAAATTTGATCACCAGAAGTGATCGACCAGAAGATGTCTTCGATCAAATGCATGCTATATACTTACAGAGGCTTAGTTATACAATTACAAATTTACATATATTATTAATATAAAAGTAATGAATTGAATAAAAAAAATCAAGTCTAACTTTATAAATTATTTTTTCACTTACTTATTATACTTCCGTAATGTTTTATTACTGGCTGTTCCATTTACATTATATCTTGTTCTAGACCGCTTGTATAAAAAAATCTATTATTGTTATATTTGTTCCTAATGTTGAAAAGTAATACGAGTAAAACGCAAAGTCCGCAAAAAATTGGGGCGACAATAATGAAAATCGCATTCTCTTAGAGTTATATACTTGATGTAACAGGAAACGATATTAGAAATTTTTTCATCAAATAACCGAATTCAATCTTGAGATAAAGAAAAAATAAGCAGGATGAAAAAAGATGTAGTAAAAAGGGACAATATATAATATTCATTTTTTGGCAATATCTTATCCATGAAGTCATTAATTTTCCGGTTGGCTGGCGCTATTTTCGCGTCAAGCGAATCTGTTTTCTGCCTATGAAATTTCCGGCGGAATACTTGCCGCGGCGGTCTTTTCCCTTGTTGAAATTTCCCTCGTTCATTAAACGGAAGAAGATGATTTTTTGTGTTTGCTTTCCGAGTGGATATCGATTATTTGAGCCTTTCAGAATGGAGCAGTCCAATTCTGTATTTATATTCATATATTGGTTTGGTGAATTAATTATTACAAAGAAACATACTCCGATATTAAATTGAAGTAATAGATCCCCGAATAAAATGTTGGATATCTTTTAGTATCAAGTAAGATATAAAAAAGTAAAACCTGAATGTATTGACAATACAAAGAAATAGCTAATAATCAATTTTTCAAGTCAAATTATACAAGTAAAAAAAAACATGACAATTTTTTTCAAATCACAGTCATTAAATAATCTTTAAAGAATTTTGAAAAATCCTGAAATTTTGTTTCTGAAACAGCTTGAAAGAGCTTTATTGTATCATCTTAGACGATATTAAGATTTTTTTCTCAAAATCCACAACTTTTATTCGAGATACATTAAAAATCCAAATCATGATCGATCGAAAGTTTCTAACTGGATAATTTATTTTTATTCTGAATTGGCAAGTCATGCACCCTTTGCACTGTTATCCCGTTTGCAAAGTTTGGAAGCGAATCGTTTACGCTTTTGTAACAATTCAAAATCTTCGCCAGAACTCGGAGTGATCCTTTATAAACCCGTTCCGCACTCTATTGTCCGACAGACGGCCGGAACTATCCGTGCTTAGAGCTAGATAAGAGAGGCGGTCCGCATTTTCCCGTAGAGTTTTCTTTTTTTCGCGTTTTTTCATTTTGAGTAACTTCCCCGCGACCGCTCGTCGCTACCATTACAGACAACGACCTATTCGCTGTAAAAGTTTTCAATAAGATTAAGCGAACTCGAATGAGTCGATTCAAAAGCCTGCTCCATGTATGTGGTTTTATAAAATCACAGTCGCATTGAAAATTTCACGCCTGCGCCAGCAAAAAGGTACGGACGGAAGGTGCAGCTTCCACCTATCTAAGAACTTAGTGGATGCGGGGCTAAATAAAGAATATATACTTTTATCTGTATAAGATATTCATATCTAAATTTGACAGAACAAAACCCATTTGTTGCTCTCCTGTATATCTGTGTTTTTCTTACATTTCTACAAAAAACTCACTAGTGTGCGATTCACTTAATAATAAGGCTCTAATATTGGATATAAATTATTGTGTGACTAACTTAGCACGCATATTGATATTAATAGTAGTTTAAATAAACCCAATGCTTTTTACAATATAATCTAGTTCATAACTCTAGTTCGTAATTGTACAACCTATTTCTCAAATTTTTGTCTACACACTTCCATCTTTTACTGTGTTATTACTCTTCAACATTATTCCATATCCACATTTTGAAACTGTTCAAATTATTTTTGTAGTCATTAAAATTTCCTTATATCACAATTAAAGTTTTATCTCGATGCTAAATATATTGATCGAATCACATCAAATGTTGCAAGATACATTTTTCAATATATGTAAAATATCATAATTATAATTGATCTAAAATACGTAAACAACTTAAAACAGTATCTAATTATTTATTTAAAATTAGTCATACAAAAATAATTAACGACTATAAATAAATATGATTTGTAATTTACCAAATTCTGGTATGATAATCTATAAAATTTATTTTAAAAGTTTATATATCATCAATAAAAAATCGTCAGCTACATCAATTAAGTTGAATCATGTAAATTTGTGGTATAATGTGTTCTAAGAAAAATAGTTCAATTGATAGATTTTTCAAAATTAAACACTATATATTTAGTAGTAATATTTTCAATAGTTAATATTACAACTAATTCACGTTGGATGTGAATGAAACGATACTGGAATAATAAAATGTATACATATACAAATAAATATATTTTAGTTCGCAGTATTTATGTTAACCATTAAATAATATTCAAATTTACATGTGGCTAATTTCAATGACATAAACTAGTTGGAACACTCTATTTGAAAGTTGAATAAATCAACTGAACCTGAATTAGTATAATTCACTGATGGGATATTGGTCCTACAAATATTTGCACTCTGATTATTTAGATATGTGAAGCAGATATATCAATTCTCAAAATAATCGATAAAATGAAAATTATTGATCAGTGTTTTTGTCATAATAGTAATAATGTATAGTAATCTGACCGAAGGCAGGTTCATGGTTTAAAGAATACCACAAAGCAATAATTCCCTTTCCCTCCTTTTTATTATTCTCATCTGCATTTATGACCTTTTATACACTTTCATACATTTTTCTTTCCATACTTCTGCTTACATGTTTCTTGGTCCTATGTTTCGGCTTTCAGTTCCCTGTATTTTCTCTTCTCTCGTAAGTCACCAACCATCAGAATTCATCTTTCCAATCATTTTAGACCTCCCACTACTTTGTGTAAAAGGTATTCTTTCTTCAGAATGGGTCCAATACAGTTTCCTTTATTTCCTTAATTATAGCAGGAGAGTTCTCACTTCGCCCACTCTTCTCAAGACTTCTTCATTTGCTACCTGTTGCCATATAGTTTTTAACAACATTACAAAATGTTTATTATGCCAATTTATTTAAAGCTTTAATGGCCAGAATTTTAAGTGTCCAAAACTTTTATTTACCTGGTTGCTTCATTTGCCCATGGGTTGTCTAGTTGCTTTATTTATCCATTATACAAAGATATAATGATATTGGTCCAATGATATTTCCTTATTGGTTTCTTCTGTTATGATTCTTCGGAAACCTTTGCTAACAAATATATCGAGTGCGAATTAATTTGTTCGCGTTTAGCAAAGTTAGTCAGTAAGTTCTCAATGTATGGCGTGTCTACGAACCGAATCCGGTCGGAACCCACGTCGGAGATTAGCTCGGGAAATTGGGTAAAGATATCCGGACAGGATATTGCTCTTACTAGAATTATTCTGTACACATTGGGCGTTAACCGTGCGCATATTAGATTATTCCAAACTAGGGCTCGAATGCTTCATATCTGAGTGAAATATGGTGATTATAGTTGGAGAAACAAATTTTGATTTTTATCAGCATACCCACAACTGCAAAATGTATCGACTAAGTTACGTAAAGAATATGAAACAGAGCAAGGTATGCAAATGAAAATTGTCAGATATAGTAATAACTAGTGGGGTGTATGGCATCGTGCTTTAAGGCAAATTGCTGGAACCTCCCGTACCGTAACGAAATGTTCGAGGAATATTATATGTTTTCAAATAGTATATTATAAATATTGTAACATTGTCTAATATTTATAAGAATTATATAAACTGAATTGCAAAGTTGAAATTATTTGTTTAAAGTATATTAGAACTTTAGTCAGAATTAAAAATTAAATCTGAATTATTTTCGATATACAAAAAGAAACATTTTTTTTTTCAAAATCAATTACTTTATTAAAACAAGCGGAAAGTTCTTTAAATCATTTAAATCGGACGCTTAGTTCTCTCAAAAACTACCATTTTTTGCATATTTAGTTCTGTATCTTCGAAATGGCTGAGCCTGCCTTTGCCAAAATCTGATAACCACTTCTCCCAATCATTACTCCCAATCCCAATCATTACTACCAATCATTGAATGTTTTTTAGATCAATCAAATCGGATGCTCCGTTCTCTCAAAAACTCGATTTCTGTTTTCTGCATTCTTTGCTCAGTATCTCCGTAACGGCTGGACCTGCCTTTGCCAAAAACTAATCAGCACATCTCCCACACACATCCATTTTTTCTGAGGTATGCCAAAATGTTCAGAAACCTTCAAAACGTCGAGAAATGCAAAAATTTTCAATTACGATTTTTGGACGATTACAATAACTTACCTTACGGGAAGTTAAAAATGACAAAAAACTTGATGAAACTGTTTCTAATAGAAATGGTATAAATTGGGATAAGAAATGATAAGAAGTAAGCCATTTGGCACCTGAATAAGGATAAAAAGTTAACATTTTTCAAAATAATCTATTCAAATTCTCATACTTAGAATCTCAATACTTGGTGTTTAACTATCAACTTGGTGTTTCAACACTCAAAACTCTTGGTGTTTAAATTATATATGAAAATGGTTAAATAATTAAATTAACCAATTAATTTTGGAAGTCAATTTTGTGTTGTCAGAATCAAGGTAAAACGTTGTTTAAAGGCTCATAGAATTGTCATGTATTCTGATTGCTATTGAAAATAAAAATTAAAAAAAAATCCATTCACCTTAAATATTTGTTTTACTTATTTAATATTTTATATATAAGATACATCAATGTGTATCTTTATTAATAAAAGCTAACGGTTATTTCTAAGTGATACTTATTAAACTTTAAAACCCAAAGTTTGCTTTCAGCCAAACCATATATCTATTCATCATGTAAAAGTTTCGAACATTATTTAGTATTATCTTAAAACCCACTCTACCAACTTTAAATGTAAAATGGCACGAGCTATTTTCGGGCTTATTATCAGTCATTGGAATTAATATAGTAAGAAGTTACGGCAAATTGTATATCTCCATTAGAGAATGATATACATAGTTCAAAATACGAATCACCTTGAAATTATTTAAAATACGTTGGCAAAATATAACTTAAAAATAATATTAATTAATTAATTAATTAATTGTTATAGAAGTGAACAGTTATATTTAGGATGTAGCTGAGAAGTCAGACGAGCAATTTTTCTTTACTAGATTTTATTTTATGTATAAATCAGTAGAAACAAAAAGTTCAAAACATCAACCAGATTCAGATAGAGTCAAAAGGATTATAGAAATTCATGTTATGGTATTACCATTTCTTTTTTAACTTCCCGTAGGGCAAGTTATAGTAATCGCAAAAAAATCAAAAATGAAAATTTTTATATATCTTTACGTTTCAGAGGTTTCTGAACATTTTGGCATACCTTAGAAAAAATGGATGTGTGTGTGTGTGTGTGTGTGTGTGTATGTGTGTGTGTATTTATGTATGTGTGTGTATGTATGTGCGGATACAAATTTTCGTCGACGATTTCGGGAACACGGATCAACCGATTTGAATAATTCAAAAAACATTCGATTCGTATTGATAAGGAGACGTGCTGATTAGTTTTTGGCGAAGGCAGGTCTAGCCGTTCCAAAGATACGGGGCAAAAAGTGCCGAAAACGGTAACTCAGTTTTTAAGAGAACGGAGCGTCCGATTTGAATAATTCAAAAAACATTTTACTTGTATTGACAAGATGAAGAATCGATAAAATTTTCATGAAGGTAGGTGTAGCGGTTTCGGAGATATGGAGGAAAAGTAAAAAAATGAGCCATTTGGCGGTCAAAAATGATCATTAGACATATGCACATCAAATTATCAGATATTTTATAGAGATTTTAACAATAAGTATAAATTTGGTTTACATTCCTATGGGTTCCGTACCAATGTTTACGCGTTAGACGTCGACGCGGCGCTTCGCGGTTTGATATTTCGTCTTTATGCAGTTAAAGCAGTACGATTGCTTTGAAAAGAAAGTTCAGATCTTCCACAATATGTCAAAATAAAGAAAAAAAATTTTTTTTCAAAAAAAAAAATTAAAAAATTTTTTTTTTTAAAAAAAAATTTTTTTCAAAAAAAAGTAATTTTTTGTCCAATTTATAGTTTCTCAAAAATCTTATTTTTTCGAAGTAAAATTTTTTCAAAAATTTAAAAAAAATAATAATTTTTGGTACGGGAAGTTCCAGCAATTTGCCTTAAGGCACGATGCCTTAATTGCCTTAAGACAGAATTCCACTTACAGCTAGTTTTAACTTGTGTATTTCACTCTAAACAGTTTGATCATCCTACATTCACAGTCATTTTTTCCCAATATGCAATATGAAACGTCGCAAACATGACCCACTGATACAAATTTTAATTAAATCGTCAGCATTGCCAGTTCTATACAATTTTATCAATGTCAATCGCATATTATGCTATTCAAAATAATATCTGTTTGCCTTAAGCCAAAAGCAATAAAGGATCATTCAACATGACTGATAGTCAACTATATATTTGATTTATCGCTGTCGGGAGATGTGCGGTGATTGAACCGACAGCGGTTTTATTCTATCATCGCCGAAAGGCATTGGAAATAACTAATTGTAATATACTAATTTGGTGAAACCATTTTAATCGGATTTATCGACTCGAGTTCTATGAAAACCGCAAACCCAGTATGATAATCATATATTTTTTTGAGACCAACTAATTAATTGATTCATATATTTATTTAATAATTTAATACTATTTTATATTGTTCATTTAATAATTTATATATGTAGGGTAGAGCGGGGCTTAAAGGTCCGGGGATAAAAAGGTCCGGGGATAAAAAGGTCCGGGGATAGAAAGTTCCGCCATCAATATTTCAAAAACTAGCGAGTTAGAAATATTTTAACAATTTTAACAATATTTTAAAGTAGAGGAAAAATTATGTATAACCATTACCTTAATTCTTATCCGGAGAAAAACAATGTTTGAAAATCCTTAACAAAAGCATTTTCTTTCCTTATTCATTATTTGGTGATTAGCACTGTTTTAGTTTACGAGACCCTAATATAATTTTTAAGTATACGTTACATAATTGTTTTATAAGAAGTAATATTGATTTTAAGTTAGATTCAACAGTATTTCATGTGAAATCTTACACGTGGGTGGGGAAAAAAGGACCAACTAAACATTTACCCTGGCACAAGTGTTAACAAAGACAAATAGTAAGTAACAAAGTAAATAATAAATAATTATAAACAATAGGTAAATTAATTAAATAGTTATTCCATCTATACTGATACATATTTCTGGCAAAATTTCAGATCAAGGTTATATACAGTCAACAATATGTTGCTGTTATCGTAATATCCTTTAAAATTAAAAAAATACAATGGACTACAATATAATGGATGTTGGGTAAGAAAGACTAGGTGCCAAATTTTTGAAGCGCTCGCCCGTAGGTAAGCGGGTAAGAGCGACGCGACTTGTTTCAGAGGTCCCGGGTTCGATACCCACTTCGAGCAGCCTGTTGTTAGGCAGCAGTGACAACGATTTTCACTTGAAAATATAGATAGCGATATGTTTCCAAGTGAAAATAGCCCTCACCCGGCATTGCTGCACCAATAAAATGTCAGCCAAATATGGATGGATTAACCATTGGGTTACCATCTAAAAAAAAATACGAAGTAAGGAGAAGTTTCAGCCCAACAGCTCATAGGACGTAAGGTTCTGATTGCTGTTCCAAAAAAAATATAAAATATAAAAAAAATAAAAATTTTTTTTTAAAAAAACAGCAAAAAAAGTACAATTGTACAATGATTAGTTGGGATTTTTCTGAATATAGTCAGATAGTTGTTTGTTTGATATGTGTTATTTGTTGTGATATAATTGGTTGGTTGGTTTTCACAATCTAGTTACTCAAATGGAATTGGTTAATTTAATTAATTCATTCATGTATTTATCCATTCATGTATTGCTATAAGACTTAAAACTTGGCTTGAAAAGCATTTTTGGCAAATGGACTTGACAGGGTTTTTGTTGAAAATAATGTTATAAAATTGTTATAATGGAAACAATCACAACAATATTACATAAACTACTACCCATTTTATTCTAAACCACCTACCTAATCTAATCCAATATAGGTATCAATCAAATTAAACGCGTATCTTTATACTTCGCCATAACACAATTTGCGATAATCATAATTTATCTTGACGTACCGTTACTCTGACCCATCTAACAATGTTTAATCCTTTTCTCTACACAGCAAATACAATTTAGTTTCAGTTTTCCGTATGAATTGTTGTTTGCCAGTTGCCAAGACATATCAGGAAGCCTAATCCTATTATGGATTATCAGTTTATCGGAGCTCGCAAAGTTTCCGATTGTCGCAGAAGACAACTTAAGCCGCATAACAAAGGATTGGATGTGGAGTCGATGCCCAAGACCAAATATTTGATTAGCGGAAGGGGCCCTAATTCGGTTGATGTAAGCTGTATTTTGTCTAGTAATGACAGCTTATCACACGAAGGTTAAGTCAAAGTCGAGCATAA
>NW_020539725.1:33992057-34032879 GCF_003426905.1 Ctenocephalides felis | reverse complement strand
AGCATTTAATAAATCGATCAATTACAAAGCAAATGGAGCTTTAGTGATAGTCATGCTAGAAGCATCAATCGTATAGGAATAAGCGCCAGACAATCGGAACAAACTGATTGAATAATTCAATTCACCGTGCTTTGCATACGTAAATTACCGTACCGATATGCATTTTGCATCGAACGCTAATTAATGCCTCTGAATACCATTGGCATTTATATTGCGTGTGCGAATTGCACTGCTTTATCAAGAACGCATTGGCATTTATATTGGAGTTCGCGTTCGCGTTCGCTTTTGCGCCCGCGCACAGGCAAGAAGAGCTGCTAAATCTGAATCAAGTTTCGGTACAATCTAATTACACGGGAGTTAGTGATTTAATGATTGCCTGGTGAGCAATATTGTGTATTAAGAGATAATGTGGATATGTGCCAGGAATTGGATGAACAAGTTTATGGATCAAACGTTATTAAGAAATTCAACGACAATGAATATGTAGATGCTCGTATCTATTACGTTTTTCCTAAGTTTACCTCACTATCATAGCACACACAACTCTGGTATCCGAGTTTCTAAACAAACGCGATTGCAACTTATAACACAAAATGTTAATAATAATACAAATTGATAATAAATTTTAAATCATTTTCTCAACAGGTAATATATTGTATCAAAAGATTTGCAGGGGATTATATGAAATCTACATTATAGATTATACTCAATCTCATGTGAAATTATCAATAATTTTAAACCAAAAAGGGTGTTCAGTCTTCAAATTATTTTTTTTTTTTTTTTTCTGTTTATTTTTTTGAACAGCTATCAGGACATAATAGTCCTAAAAGCTGTTGTGCTGATTTTGACTTAATACTAGTCCGTTTGACAGATGGCATCCCAAACAGTTGTCACATCTCTGTATGATAAATTATTATTACAATTTCTGTGATAGGGCGAGTATATTTAATTTTGCAGCAATGCCGAGTGAGGTCTTTTTTCACTTGGAAACATATTGCTATCTATATTTCCAAGTGAAAATCGTTGTCAATGTTGCGAAGTGGGTATCGAACCCGGGACCTCTGAAACAAGTCCCGTCGCTCTTAACCGCTTACCAACGGGCGAGCCTAAATATCAAATTATGCAATACAAAAAATATTTATATTAAATGTATGAAAAATTTGATATCAGGTCAGCTTATTAAGATAACGATAATTGACCAAGCCAACACAGTAGTAAAACAAATATTAAATATTAGATATTTGATGAAAATTATTAGCACTAATAAGTTCTTCTGAATCACGTTTATAAGTCATCCAGCAAATACCAAAAGTAAAAAAACAAAAAGCAATGTTACGTTAAATTTTACTGGAAAATTTGATCACCAGAAGTGATCAACCAGAAGATGTCTTCGATCAAATTCATTCTATATTCTAGCAGAGACATAGTCATACAATTAGAAATGTATTTATATATATATTATTATTATAGAAGTAATGTTCAAAATAAATTGAATAAAAAAAATCAAGTATAACTTTATAAATTACTTTTTCACCTACTTCTTATACTTCCCCGTAATGTTTTATTACTGGCTGTCCCATTTAAATTATATCTTGTTCTTGATCGATTATATACAGAAATCTATTATTGCTATATTTGTTTCTAATATTAAAAAGTAATATGAGTAAAACGCAAAGTCCGCAAAAATTGGGGCGACAATAATGAAAATAGCATTCTCTTAGAGTTATATACTTGATGTAACAGGAAACGATATTAGATTTTTTTTTATCAAATAACCGAATTCAATCTTGAGATAAAGAAAAAATAAGCAGGATGAGAAAGCTGTAGTAAAAGGGACAATATATAATATTCATTTTTTGGCAATATCTTATCCATGAAGTCATTAATTTTCCGGTTGGCTGGCGCTATTTTCGCGTCAAGCGAATCTGTTTTCTGCCTATGAAATTTCCGGCGGAATACTTGCCGCGGCGGTCTTTTCCTTTGTTGAAATTTCCCTCGTTCATTAAACGGAAGGAGATGATTTTTTGTGTTTGCTTTCCGAGTGGATATCGATTATTAGAGCCTTTCAGAATGGAGCAGTCCAATTCTGTATTTATATTCATATATTGGCTTGGCGAATGAATTATTACAAAGAAACATACTCCGATATTAAATTGAAGTAATGGATCCCCGAATAAAATGTTGGATATCTTTTTAGTATCAAGTAAGATATAAAAAGGTAAAACTTCGATGAATGTATTGACAATACAAAAAAAAATCTACAGCTAATAACAGATTTTTTAAGTCAAATTTTGCATTAAAAAAATAAAAAAGTAACCTTGAAAATGCATTCAAATCAGTCATTAAACTAGTGGGGTAGGTGGCATCGTGCCTTAAGGCAAATTGCTGGAACTTCCCGTACCGTAACGAAACGTTCGAGGAATATTGAATGTTTTCAAATAGATTATTATAAATATTGTATTATTGTCTAATATTTATAAGAATTATATAAACTGAATTGCAGAGTTGAAATTATTTGTTTAAAGTATATTAGAACTATAGTCAGAATTAAAAATAAAATCTGAATTATTTTCGATATACAAAAAATCAAAAAAAAAAAAAAAAAAAAAAAAAGAAAAAAAAATGGTACAAAATTTTTTTTTCCAAAATCAATTATTTTGTTAAGACAAGCAGAAAGTTCTTTGAATCAATTGAATCGGACGCTTAGTTCTCTCAAAAACTGCCATTTTTTGTACATTTAGCTCTGTATCTCCGAAATGGCTGGGCCTGCCTTTGCGAAAAACTAATAACCCTTTCTCCCAATCATTACTAATGGAATGTTTTTTAGATAATTCAAATCGGATGCTCCGTTCTCTCAAAAACTCGATTTCTATTTTCTGCACTCTTTGCTCCTTATCTCCGTAACTGCTGGACCTGTCTTTGCCAAAAACTAATCAGCTCTTCTCCTTATTAATAGGAATCGAATGTTTTTTAAACCATTCAAATCGGTTGATCCGTACGCCCGAAAACGTGGACGAAAATTTGTATCCATACATACATACACACACACACACACACACACACACACATCCATTTTTTCTGAGGTATTCCAAAACGTTCAGAAACCTTCAAAACGTCGAGAAATGTAAAAATTTTCAATTCCGATTTTCGGCCCATTACAATAACTTACCCTACGGGAAGTTAATAATCTTTGAAAAATTTCTATCGCAAAAATCCTGAAATTTTGTTTCTGAAACAATTTAGAAGAGCTTTATTGTATCATCTTAGACGATATTAAGGTTTTTTTCTAAAATCCTCAACTTTCATTCGAGATGCATTAAAAATCCAAATCATGATCGATTGAAAGTTTCTAACTCGATAATTTATTTTTATTCTGAATTGGCAAGTCATGCACCCTTTGCACTGTTATCCCGTTTGCAAAGTTTGGAAGCGAATCGTTTACGCTTTTGTAACAATTCAAAATCTTCGCCAGAACTCGGAGTGATCCTTTATAAACCCGTTCCGCACTCTATTGTCCGACAGACGGCCGGAACTATCCGTGCTTAGAGGCAGATAAGAGAGGCGGTCCGCATTTTCCCGTAAAGTTTTCTTTTTTTTCGCGTTTTTTCATTTTGAGTAACTTCCCCGCGACCCCTCGTCGCTACCATTACAGACAACGACCTATTCGCTGTAAAAGTTTTCAATAAGATTAAGCGAACTCGAATGAGTCGATTCAAAAGCCTGCTCCATGTATGTGGTTTTATAAAATCACAGTCGCATTGAAAATTTCACGCCTGCGCCAGCAAAAAGGTACGGACGGAAGGTGCAGCATTCACCTATCTAAGAACTTAGTGGATGCGGGGCTAAATAAAGAATATATACTTTTATCTGTATAAGATATTCATATCTAAATTTGACAGAACAAAACCCATTTGTTGCTCTCCTGTATATCTGTGTTTTTCTTACATTTCTACAAAAAACTCACTAGTGTGCGATTCACTTAATAATAAGGCTCTAATATTGGATATAAATTATTGTGTGACTAACTTAGCACGCATATTGATATTAATAGTAGTTTAAATAAACCCAATGCTTTTTACAATATAATCTAGTTCATAACTCTAGTTCGTAATTGTACAACCTATTTCTCAAATTTTTGTCTACACACTTCCATCTTTTACTGTGTTATTACTCTTCAACATTATTCCATATCCACATTTTGAAACTGTTCAAATTATTTTTGTAGTCATTAAAATTTCCTTATATCACAATTAAAGTTTTATCTCGATGCTAAATATATTGATCGAATCACATCAAATGTTGCAAGATACATTTTTCAATATATGTAAAAATATCATAATTATAATTGATCTAAAATACGTAAACAACTTAAAACAGTATCTAATTATTTATTTAAAATTAGTCATACAAAAATAATTAACGACTATAAATAAATATGATTTGTAATTTACCAAATTCTGGTATGATAATCTATAAAATTTATTTTAAAAGTTTATATATCATCAATAAAAAATCGTCAGCTACATCAATTAAGTTGAATCATGTAAATTTGTGGTATAATGTGTTCTAAGAAAAATAGTTCAATTGATAGATTTTTCAAAATTAAACACTATATATTTAGTAGTAATATTTTCAATAGTTAATATTACAACTAATTCACGTTGGATGTGAATGAAACGATACTGGAATAATAAAATGTATACATATACAAATAAATATATTTTAGTTCGCAGTATTTATGTTAACCATTAAATAATATTCAAATTTACATGTGGCTAATTTCAATGACATAAACTAGTTGGAACACTCTATTTGAAAGTTGAATAAATCAACTGAACCTGAATTAGTATAATTCACTGATGGGATATTGGTCCTACAAATATTTGCACTCTGATTATTTAGATATGTGAAGCAGATATATCAATTCTCAAAATAATCGATAAAATGAAAATTATTGATCAGTGTTTTTGTCATAATAGTAATAATGTATAGTAATCTGACCGAAGGCAGGTTCATGGTTTAAAGAATACCACAAAGCAATAATTCCCTTTCCCTCCTTTTTATTATTCTCATCTGCATTTATGACCTTTTATACACTTTCATACATTTTTCTTTCCATACTTCTGCTTACATGTTTCTTGGTCCTATGTTTCGGCTTTCAGTTCCCTGTATTTTCTCTTCTCTCGTAAGTCACCAACCATCAGAATTCATCTTTCCAATCATTTTAGACCTCCCACTACTTTGTGTAAAAGGTATTCTTTCTTCAGAATGGGTCCAATACAGTTTCCTTTATTTCCTTAATTATAGCAGGAGAGTTCTCACTTCGCCCACTCTTCTCAAGACTTCTTCATTTGCTACCTGTTGCCATATAGTTTTTAACAACATTACAAAATGTTTATTATGCCAATTTATTTAAAGCTTTAATGGCCAGAATTTTAAGTGTCCAAAACTTTTATTTACCTGGTTGCTTCATTTGCCCATGGGTTGTCTAGTTGCTTTATTTATCCATTATACAAAGATATAATGATATTGGTCCAATGATATTTCCTTATTGGTTTCTTCTGTTATGATTCTTCGGAAACCTTTGCTAACAAATATATCGAGTGCGAATTAATTTGTTCGCGTTTAGCAAAGTTAGTCAGTAAGTTCTCAATGTATGGCGTGTCTACGAACCGAATCCGGTCGGAACCCACGTCGGAGATTAGCTCGGGAAATTGGGTAAAGATATCCGGACAGGATATTGCTCTTACTAGAATTATTCTGTACACATTGGGCGTTAACCGTGCGCATATTAGATTATTCCAAACTAGGGCTCGAATGCTTCATATCTGAGTGAAATATGGTGATTATAGTTGGAGAAACAAATTTTGATTTTTATCAGCATACCCACAACTGCAAAATGTATCGACTAAGTTACGTAAAGAATATGAAACAGAGCAAGGTATGCAAATGAAAATTGTCAGATATAGTAATAACTAGTGGGGTGTATGGCATCGTGCTTTAAGGCAAATTGCTGGAACCTCCCGTACCGTAACGAAATGTTCGAGGAATATTATATGTTTTCAAATAGTATATTATAAATATTGTAACATTGTCTAATATTTATAAGAATTATATAAACTGAATTGCAAAGTTGAAATTATTTGTTTAAAGTATATTAGAACTTTAGTCAGAATTAAAAATTAAATCTGAATTATTTTCGATATACAAAAAGAAACATTTTTTTTTCAAAATCAATTACTTTATTAAAACAAGCGGAAAGTTCTTTAAATCATTTAAATCGGACGCTTAGTTCTCTCAAAAACTACCATTTTTTGCATATTTAGTTCTGTATCTTCGAAATGGCTGAGCCTGCCTTTGCCAAAATCTGATAACCACTTCTCCCAATCATTACTCCCAATCCCAATCATTACTACCAATCATTGAATGTTTTTTAGATCAATCAAATCGGATGCTCCGTTCTCTCAAAAACTCGATTTCTGTTTTCTGCATTCTTTGCTCAGTATCTCCGTAACGGCTGGACCTGCCTTTGCCAAAAACTAATCAGCACATCTCCCACACACATCCATTTTTTCTGAGGTATGCCAAAATGTTCAGAAACCTTCAAAACGTCGAGAAATGCAAAAATTTTCAATTACGATTTTTGGACGATTACAATAACTTACCTTACGGGAAGTTAAAAATGACAAAAAACTTGATGAAACTGTTTCTAATAGAAATGGTAAAAATTGGGATAAGAAATGATAAGAAGTAAGCCATTTGGCACCTGAATAAGGATAAAAAGTTAACATTTTTCAAAATAATCTATTCAAATTCTCATACTTAGAATCTCAATACTTGGTGTTTAACTATCAACTTGGTGTTTCAACACTCAAAACTCTTGGTGTTTAAATTATATATGAAAATGGTTAAATAATTAAATTAACCAATTAATTTTGGAAGTCAATTTTGTGTTGTCAGAATCAAGGTAAAACGTTGTTTAAAGGCTCATAGAATTGTCATGTATTCTGATTGCTATTGAAAATAAAAATTAAAAAAAAATCCATTCACCTTAAATATTTGTTTTACTTATTTAATATTTTATATATAAGATACATCAATGTGTATCTTTATTAATAAAAGCTAACGGTTATTTCTAAGTGATACTTATTAAACTTTAAAACCCAAAGTTTGCTTTCAGCCAAACCATATATCTATTCATCATGTAAAAGTTTCGAACATTATTTAGTATTATCTTAAAACCCACTCTACCAACTTTAAATGTAAAATGGCACGAGCTATTTTCGGGCTTATTATCAGTCATTGGAATTAATATAGTAAGAAGTTACGGCAAATTGTATATCCTCCATTAGAGAATGATATACATAGTTCAAAATACGAATCACCTTGAAATTATTTAAAATACGTTGGCAAAATATAACTTAAAAATAATATTAATTAATTAATTAATTAATTGTTATAGAAGTGAACAGTTATATTTAGGATGTAGCTGAGAAGTCAGACGAGCAATTTTTCTTTACTAGATTTTATTTTATGTATAAATCAGTAGAAACAAAAAGTTCAAAACATCAACCAGATTCAGATAGAGTCAAAAGGATTATAGAAATTCATGTTATGGTATTACCATTTCTTTTTTAACTTCCCGTAGGGCAAGTTATAGTAATCGCAAAAAAATCAAAAATGAAAATTTTTATATATCTTTACGTTTCAGAGGTTTCTGAACATTTTGGCATACCTTAGAAAAAATGGATGTATGTGTGTGTGTGTGTGTGTGTGTATGTGTGTGTGTATTTATGTATGTGTGTGTATGTATGTGCGGATACAAATTTTCGTCGACGATTTCGGGAACACGGATCAACCGATTTGAATAATTCAAAAAACATTCGATTCGTATTGATAAGGAGACGTGCTGATTAGTTTTTGGCGAAGGCAGGTCTAGCCGTTCCAAAGATACGGGGCAAAAAGTGCCGAAAACGGTAACTCAGTTTTTAAGAGAACGGAGCGTCCGATTTGAATAATTCAAAAAACATTTTACTTGTATTGACAAGATGAAGAATCGATAAAATTTTCATGAAGGTAGGTGTAGCGGTTTCGGAGATATGGAGGAAAAAGTAAAAAAATGAGCCATTTGGCGGTCAAAAATGATCATTAGACATATGCACATCAAATTATCAGATATTTTATAGAGATTTTAACAATAAGTATAAATTTTGTTTACATTCCTATGGGTTCCGTACCAATGTTTACGCGTTAGACGTCGACGCGGCGCTTACGCGGTTTGATATTTCGTCTTTATGCAGTTAAAGCAGTACGATTGCTTTGAAAAGAAAGTTCAGATCTTCCACAATATGTCAAAATAAAGAAAAAAAATTTTTTTTTCAAAAAAAAAAATTAAAAAATTTTTTTTTTTTAAAAAAAAATTTTTTTCAAAAAAAAGTAATTTTTTGTCCAATTTATAGTTTCTCAAAAATCTTATTTTTTCGAAGTAAAATTTTTTCAAAAATTTAAAAAAAATAATAATTTTTGGTACGGGAAGTTCCAGCAATTTGCCTTAAGGCACGATGCCTTAATTGCCTTAAGACAGAATTCCACTTACAGCTAGTTTTAACTTGTGTATTTCACTCTAAACAGTTTGATCATCCTACATTCACAGTCATTTTTTCCCAATATGCAATATGAAACGTCGCAAACATGACCCACTGATACAAATTTTAATTAAATCGTCAGCATTGCCAGTTCTATACAATTTTATCAATGTCAATCGCATATTATGCTATTCAAATTAATATCTGTTTGCCTTAAGCCAAAAGCAATAAAGGATCATTCAACATGACTGATAGTCAACTATATATTTGATTTTATCGCTGTCGGGAGATGTGCGGTGATTGAACCGACAGCGGTTTTATTCTATCATCGCCGAAAGGCATTGGAAATAACTAATTGTAATATACTAATTTGGTGAAACCATTTTAATCGGATTTATCGACTCGAGTTCTATGAAAACCGCAAACCCAGTATGATAATCATATATTTTTTTGAGACCAACTAATTAATTGATTCATATATTTATTTAATAATTTAATACTATTTTATATTGTTCATTTAATAATTTATATATGTAGGGTAGAGCGGGGCTTAAAGGTCCGGGGATAAAAGGTCCGGGGATAGAAAGTTCCGCCATCAATATTTCAAAAACTAGCGAGTTAGAAATATTTTAACAATTTTAACAATATTTTAAAGTAGAGGAAAAATTATGTATAACCATTACCTTAATTCTTATCCGGAGAAAAACAATGTTTGAAAATCCTTAACAAAAGCATTTTCTTTCCTTATTCATTATTTGGTGATTAGCACTGTTTTAGTTTACGAGACCCTAATATAATTTTTAAGTATACGTTACATAATTGTTTTATAAGAAGTAATATTGATTTTAAGTTAGATTCAACAGTATTTCATGTGAAATCTTACACGTGGGTGGGGAAAAAAGGACCAACTAAACATTTACCCTGGCACAAGTGTTAACAAAGACAAATAGTAAGTAACAAAGTAAATAATAAAATAATTATAACAATAGGTAAATTAATTAAATAGTTATTCCATCTATACTGATACATATTTCTGGCAAAATTTCAGATCAAGGTTATATACAGTCAACAATAATGTTGCTGTTATTTCGTAATATCCCTTTAAAATTAAAAAAATACAATGGACTACAATATAATGGATGTTGGGTAAGAAAGACTAGGTGCCAAATTTTTGAAGCGCTCGCCCGTAGGTAAGCGGTTAAGAGCGACGCGACTTGTTTCAGAGGTCCCGGGTTCGATACCCACTTCGAGCAGCCTGTTGTTAGGCAGCAGTGACAACGATTTTCACTTGAAAATATAGATAGCGATATGTTTCCAAGTGAAAATAGCCCTCACCCGGCATTGCTGCACCAATAAAATGTCAGCCAAATATGGATGGATTAACCATTGGGTTACCATCTAAAAAAAAATACGAAGTAAGGAGAAGTTTCAGCCCAACAGCTCATAGGACGTAAGGTTCTGATTGCTGTTCCAAAAAAAATATAAAATATATAAAAAAAATAAAAATTTTTTTTTTAAAAAAACAGCAAAAAAAGTACAATTGTACAATGATTAGTTGGGATTTTTCTGAATATAGTCAGATAGTTGTTTGTTTGATATGTGTTATTTGTTGTGATATAATTGGTTGGTTTGGTTTTCACAATCTAGTTACTCAAAATGGAATTGGTTAATTTAATTAATTCATTCATGTATTTATCCATTCATGTATTGCTATAAGACTTAAAACTTTGGCTTGAAAAGCATTTTTGGCAAATAGACTTGACAGGGTTTTTGTTGAAAATAATGTTATAAAATTGTTATAATGGAAACAATCACAACAATATTACATAAACTACTACCCATTTTATTCTAAACCACCTACCTAATCTAATCCAATATAGGTATCAATCAAATTAAACGCGTATCTTTATACTTCGCCATAACACAATTTGCGATAATCATAATTTATCTTGACGTACCGTTACTCTGACCCATCTAACAATGTTTAATCCTTTTCTCTACACAGCAAATACAATTTAGTTTCAGTTTTCCGTATGAATTGTTGTTTGCCAGTTGCCAAGACATATCAGGAAGCCTAATCCTATTATGGATTATCAGTTTATCGGAGCTCGCAAAGTTTCCGATTGTCGCAGAAGACAACTTAAGCCGCATAACAAAGGATTGGATGTGGAGTCGATGCCCAAGACCAAATATTTGATTAGCGGAAGGGGCCCATAATTCGGTTGATGTAAGCTGTATTTTGTCTAGTAATGACAGCTTATCACACGAAGGTTAAGTCAAAGTCGAGCATAATGAATCTAAGCATAATTATGGTAAATTACTTGAAAATCAATAGATGAGGTAAAATGACTTTACAACTTTTTTATGTTTGTTTATAAACTGGCGTATATATTTGACCAAAAATTGATTGATGCTGATATCACATTAACTAGCTTAGAATAATAGAAGTTCGATAAAATGTAATCTACTTTCTTGAGGATCTTCGTACCAACGCTCATTACCAATTAGATATGTGCCAAAATGAAACAATAGTAGTTACTTTCTAGTTCGCCTTCGCAAAGTTCATATATTTTTCGTCATATTAATATAATAACCAGTGATGCATAGCATGATTAAGGCAAATTGCTGGAACTTCCAGTACCATAATGAAATATTCGAAGAATAAAATTTAGTGAAAAAAATATTTTTTGGAAATAAAAAAGAAAATTAAAAAACCTTTTCCCAAAAGCAATCGTTTCGTCAACACAAGCAGAAAGTTTTTTAATCTGAAACTGCCATGTTTAGCTCCGTATATCCATGATAAAATCCAATCACCATATCTCTCCATTATTACAAATTGAATATTTTTTGGATCATTCAAATCAATTGCTCTGTTCTCTTAAAAACCCTATTTCTAATTTCTGCATTTTTTATTTTGTATCTCCGTAACGGCTGGACCTGCCTTTGCTGAAAACTAATCAGCACATCTCCCTATCAATAGGAATCGAATGTTTCTTAAACCATTCAAATCCGTTGATCGGTGCGCCCGAAAACGTAGACGAAAAAATACGGACATACAAAACACACACACGTCCATTTTTTCTGAGATATTCCAAAATGTTCAGAAACCTTCAAAACGTGAAGACATGCAAAAATTTTCATTTTCTATTTTCCAGCCCATTACTTTGACTTACCCTATGGGAAGTTAATAAGAGAAAATAGAGAGTAACGCAGACAGATAAGAATTATGACAGAAATCCAATTCAATCATCAGACTTTAATAAATATGATAAACATGAAAGACAATAATATTTGTCTAGGATATAAAAAAACTGTTCATTACTTCAAATAGTTACAAGTATTCTAAACACAGGATAGTCTCTGGCCAAAAGTTACTAAAGCGTTTTTAGATATATGTTATGTTAATTACAAAATTTGGCTAAATTATAATTAAGAATTTCACTATGCGCATTAACATTTGCATCTACTACAAGCAAATAGTATAACTTGATTAAATTAAGTCTATTTGTTCTCGTTCACAGTACAGTGCTCATTGTAAACAGTGACACGAATATTCTCTATTCTGACCCTAACATGTTCCTGCAAATGAACATGATAGTTCGAGATGAAGGACGGAGTTTGAGATGCATCAATTTAGATATTACATCAGAACGTACATACGCGCATTTAGTTGTCTCGACAGAATATTCTTGGCTCCGGGCGATCCGGACGCCGGGGTCGATGGATCCTTATGACTTAGTTTACTGTACACATCTCATGCTATTATTACTTGAATTAGAACTTTCCATAGAATACCAATATTTTAGAGAATATGAATTGCTTATTGAAAATAATATTGCATTTACATCAAAAGCATTGTGCATGATATTATGATAGAAAGAAATTTTTGCCAATATTGAATGTAACAGTATATAAAATCACTGTTTCATTAAACGATGCACCAAAATTAACACTACATATCGCAATAAATAACAATACAACGTAAATAGATTCTAAAGACATACATAGACTCTTTGATATGTAAAGACATAGGGGAGACTGGGCACGGTTGTGCAGATCACGGTAGTGACCAATTTTGACATAAGGTCCAAAAGAAGAAAGATAAAGTATGTTTGTTCGAACAAGTTTTCGTTATTGCATTGAGTCAGCGCCCTACCTTAACATGAGCTGTGAACCGCATTGCTTTCAAAGTGCCAAAAAAGTTTCTTTGTTTAAATTATTTTAATAATAACTGATATTTCTATACAGATAGGAATACTTATTTTGTTATTTTGCTATAAGTTGAACATTTATAAGTAATTGCCAACAATTATTTTTTGCGTACCTAGAAAATTTAGTCATTCGATTTGATACGATGATTTGTTTTCAAAAGTGTGTGTTGGGTTCGGTTGTGACATGTGGTATTGGTCTTGCCCTCTTCGAGTGAATATTAAACAGATAAAGAAAGATCTGTAAATAAAAATCTATAAATAAAATAAAATACGAAAGAAAAAAGGAAAGAAAATTTGATACATGAAAACAAAAGGATTTCACAAAGATCTCTTGTTAACTTTGTTTTTTAAACAAATATGTTTTGTTATATATTCTTAGGTTATATTCATGAACTTTGTTTAAATGATTATGATGTATTGTGTTACAGATTTCTGCAAATAAAAGTCGTTATATAGATATAGTTTAAACTCAATACTTTTCCGAAATTGACAAAAATAAATTATTCACAACTCAATTAGGATTAGTAAAGGGCATACAAATATTTACTAATCAATGATTTTTCATTGCGTTAATTTAAACATTATACACGAGAGTTAGTATACGTGACTAGAAATGCTGCATTAAAATTACTTTCCACATTGAAATCTGCAAAGAATTGGGGAATTCTTATATTTTACACCTAATTATACTATATTATATGTTAGATTTAGTAAATTGATAACTTTATGAAATGAAGAGCGTGCAGAAAGAGTGCAGAAAATAAAAATCGAGTTTTTGAGAGAACGGAGCTAAAAAAAACATTCAATTACTAATAACTGGGAATTATCTGGGAATTATCTAAAAAACATTCAATTAGTAATGATTGGGAGAAGTGGTTTTTAGTTTTTGGCAAAGGCAGGCCCAGCCGTTTCCAAGATACAGAGGTAAACATACAAAAAATGCCAGTTTTTGGGAGAAATAAGCATCCAAATTGAATGATTCAAAAAGCTTTCTGCTTGTTAATGTTCATTTCACAAATACCTTTAAAATAAAAATGTTACAATACAAATTAAACTAAATTATTCTAAGACATATTTTTATTGACAATTGACATTCGAGTTATTTTATAGCATGTCTAGAATATCAAAATAGAAAAATATTATAGAAATTTCAAAGGATGACAATGTCAACTATATAGAAACTTATTTCGATAGAAAAATGACATATAAAAATGAAACCCAGATGAATCAAAGAGTAGTGTTGGGATGGTTGAATAAAATGCAAAATATGTCCGACAAATGACAATCTTAATATATGAGAAAAAAATTGTACCCATTTAGAATTTATGGGATATAACTATGTATAAGCATGAGCTTGTAAGTTGAAATTGAAATGATACAGAAAATGCATTTAGTTAGTTACCAGGTAGATCCAAATTTCAAACAAAGATCTGAAACTAAAATTTAGCAGTTTCATCATTTAGGTAATTCAATAAATACTTAACTGAATTTCAATTTTCTCTATCGATTTTTCACTTGGAACTATTCCGTCTTACAAAGTCCGATGGAAAATGTTACGCGCCCAAAGTTTCGTACGACATTTATAATGCACGAGGGCTCAGAAGATGCCGAATAAGTACGCAAAACTAGTTCGCGCTATAGGGCTGGCGAGGATTTTCTTCGAAGAAGTGATACACTCAAAGTATAATCTTCTAGAAAGGGTTCCGCTACATCAAACACATGTTACACATCATACGAGAGTTTCATGAACAACGGGCTGGAATAAGGAGAGCAGCATATTATTAATACATTACAATATTGTGTGCAAAAATGCACAATTAGACAGGAAATTTAATAGAATTTAATAGAATTATCTCTAACTTTGTCAGTAATTATAAATAAGTACATCATTTGCAAACGCCGAAAAAGGGTTCGAAAAATATAAGAACAAATTTAGTTAAAATTGAGTATTGTCTTAACATTTCTCGAACATTTTAGGATAATTTTCGTGATTGAAAAAAATGTATAACAATCAAAATGTAACTATTCAGTACCTTCAGTACTAAATTCATTAGGCTCATTATATTAAATTAAATATTCCGATATACGAATTCAGCTAATACCGTTTATATTTATCTCCTCAAGCATTCAAAAATTCAAAAAGATTTATATTACTGCAATATATTTTATTTGTGAGTATCCAAAAGATTTTACGAAACTAATGGTGTGTATGGCATCGTGCCTTAAGGCAAATTGCTGGAACTTCCCGTACTATAACAAAATGTTCGAGAAATATTAAATGTTTTCAAATAGATTATTATAAAAAATACTGTAACATTGTCAAATATTTATAAGAATTATATAAACTGAATTGCAAAGTTGAAGATATTTTTTTAAAGTATATTAGAACTTAAGTCAAAATTACAATTAAAATCAGAATTATTTTCGATATACTACTCGATAAATTTAAAAAAAAACATTTTTTTTCCAAAAGCTATTATTTTGTTAAAACAAGCAGAAAATTCTTTGAATCATTCAAATCGGACGCTTAGTTCTCTCAAAAAATGCCATATTTTGCACATTTAGCTTTGTATTTTCGAAACCGTTGGATCTGCCCTAGCCAAAAAATAATCAGGTGAAGATTAAATTAATCAGCACATCTCCCTATCAATAGAAATCGAATCATTCTGATCGGTTGATCCGTGCGCCCGAAAAATTGTATCCCTACATACATACATACACACACATCCATTTTTTTCTGAGGTATGCCAAAATGTTCAGAAACCTTCAAACCATCGAGAAATGCAAAAATTTTCAATTTAGTTTTTTGGACGATTACAATAACTTACCCTACGAGAAGTTAAAAATAGCTACATTATTCAACTACAACTACATTTTTACAGAGATAACACTAAATATCACAATGACCTGATATTTTATTAGAAATATTCATCAGCAGAGTTGGATTAAATGTTTATTTAATTGACCTTTTGCAAAATTTCTTTTTCTCAAGTTAATTTACTTCTTTAGTTACTCAATTTATTGTTCATACCTTTGCCAGGATAAAGGTCTAGTTGGTCTTTTTTACCCCACCCACGCGTAACCTTTTATTGTTGTTATGAAAAAACTTTTGAATCTAACTTAAAATTAACTATACATCTTATAAAACAATTAAATAACGTGTACTTAAAAATTATATTAAAGTCTCGTAAACAACTGTGCTCACAACTAAAAAACTAAAAACGAAAAAAAATACTTTGGGTTTCTCAATCATTGTCGTTTATCTCTTGACAGAACATCGTAAAAATCAAGGTAATGGCAGGTTTTACATCTTATTCCCTCTTGTTTCAAATATTATTGTTGGAAAAATTTTAACTTTACTTTTCTGTGAAATATGGATGGTGTACCTATTTATCTGCGGACCATAAAGCTTCCCTCGACCTTAAATATTTTTTGTTTGAACATATCGAAAATGGTAAAAATATCAAATAGTAATGGAAAAATTCAGAAATAATGTATCTGGACTATTCGACTCTATATTCAATCTATTATATAACACGACATTTGAAAAGTTTTAAACATTCAATAAATATCAAACTACTTAAGATGTCCAAAGAATTCTCGGCTATAAAATTTTAATCAAACGGTTATTACTTTTGAAACAATCCAATTGATACGAAAATAGACTATTCTATATCTTACATATATTCTCCTGAGACATAATCGCTCCTGCAATTGCCACAGGACTTTGCAATTGTGTAAAATTGAAATTAAATCTTGAAGTCCCTTCGGGCGCGTTTTATGACCGGCGTTAATATGCGCAAAACAATATGAAATCCGCAGTGTTTATAAAGCGGCGGAGGAAAGTGCGCTGTAAAAACTTTTTTATTACTGTCAGGACTTAATATGGTCCTTAGAGAAGGCTGATGATGTTGCGGTCGAGGATTCAGGGTTGAGGATATATAAGCTATCTAACTTTTTATTTGAATAAATAAATACAGTGGTACCCTTACCAGTGATTTGACCTCCTTACCAGTGACTTAACTTGAGTGAAGCCATATGAGCGTTTTGTTGCTTCGACAAAAGAGTAAAATTAGAGATACGAGCTTTGATCAAGTAAAAGTTTTTTTCGAAAAATATTTATGGCAAAATATAGCCAAATATTTACCAAATAATTTATAATCAGTTTTCTAAGCTTCAACTCATTTCAGCAATGTCATGAATGGACAGGCAAAGGCAATAATTAAATGTATGGTATGGATCTCAGATAATAGAAAAATTGCTTTAAAATATGAGATATTCGACATACGAGCGGTTACGGAACGAATTATACTCGTATGTCGGGGTACCACAGTATCCAATAAATAAAAAATAAATTATTAAGTGGATAAAGAACAGTTCATGGATTTTTTTTAATTTCGTCTGGAATCCTAACAAAATATACGATGCATATAGTTCTTATTTATTATCATGTATAAATATTTTGAATATATCGTCATATATAAAAATATGTAGTAAAAAATTATAATATATTATAATTAACAATATATTTTAATACCAAGATGAAACACTATGTTAAATGTAAGATAGTTGAAAAATATTATAAAAATTGAAAATATATGAATAATTGAAATAGATATATAAAAAACAGTCATAAAATATTATTGAAAATAAAATGAAGTAGTAATAGACATTTTTATAAACGATATTTACCAAGTAATACTAAGTGGAAATTTAATAAAATTAAAATGAAAATTTCATTTAAAGTTCTATATCAAAATAAAATCATTATCTTTGAATGATACAGTTATAATTTTTAATAAAATAAGATTACTTTCATCAAATGAAAAAAAAATTCATGGAGAAACAGTATTTAATTTATTTATTCTGCGATCTGTTAATGGGAACTCAAGTTAACACTACACTGAATAAATCATATTTTTTTAACTAAATTATCGTCATTGAATATATAAAAGCTATTCGAAATTGAACAAATACTCGAAAATTAGAATTTTTTTCATAAACATATGTAATAAATTCATAATGTTTTTATCATATTTATATATTTATAACTCATTTCCTAAACAAATTTCTACATTAACAACCTTTTGATAGGCATATAACTAAAAATATTATTGTATGTTCCTGCTTTCACATCGAATGAATAAATTCTGTGATATGATAACCCTACCCTTAAAAAATACATAATTTTACAGTACTTTTTCATTCATCTATAAAATTTAAAAAAATTTATTATGCCTAGCTATGCTTAAAAATGTATTGAGCAATACTAAGTGGAAATTTAATTGAATTAAAAAGACACCATCACTAACCAATTACTCTCCCTTGTTTAAATGACAACTTGAAAAAAAAAACTATTTTTATTAAAAATAAAATAGACTAGTTTCGTTTTGTTATTACGCAATAACAGAATCTAAGAAATACGGAGCTCGTATAAAATAAATGCAAAAGTCATTTTTATATGCAGAAACCTTTTTGCGAAAGTAAGTTGCGGGGAAATGATATCATTATTTCAATTTCATTACACCCGGGGCAAAGCTATTCTGCGCTCACTTTGCCTTTAGAGAACACTTTAATTTTCTATATGCTCGACTTATAATAGTTAATATCTAGTTATAGTTAAATATAGAATAATTTAAAAATCTGGTTTCCCTCTGTAATCGATTTCGTTTATGAACGATATAATAATATATGCGTATTATCTTTCTATATGAATTCAAAGAACTATCAAATGAGTTATGAATATTAGATATAAATAACAGATGCTTTAACTCGGAGAGTGGTAAAGGATTTCCGACATACTAAAGGCACTCAAAAGAGTTGAGCAACTTTAAATGTTAGGAGTTTTATTTTTTACGTAAATTTAAAGGTTTTTATGCAATAAAAAGTGCGTACTATAGTACCTACTAAATTAACATTTTGATATGACAGCGAAAATATTAGAAAGAGAAATAGGGGATAATAAAAATCTAACTTAACTAAGACAAAATATGAAAGAGAAGGGGAAAGGAAAATTCAATACAAGAAAAAAAAAACAAAGATTTCTCGTTAACTTTGTTTAAAAAATTATGTTTTCTATTATATTGTAATATTAAATTTATAACCTTTGTTTAAATTATTATAGTGTCTTGTATTACAAATTTCGGACAATAAAACCATTCGTTATAAAACTTCCTGATGGTTGTGACACTCCTCCTTTCTTGTATGATTAGATTTTATGGCTAATCGAAAGTACTTAAGCACAATATTTCAGTCTCTCCACATTGACAAATATTAGAGTTACCATTTATTTAACTGATCTCGCAGGTAACTGGTAAATTAACAAAATTATTGTTAACTTTATTGAAAAAAGTGGCACAACCGTACACAGTCTCCTTTACTGGAAAGTATAACTTATTTTTATTTTTACATCCTATGTAATTTACTAACAAAAATAAGCAGTGTCTGGGAACAAATTGGAAAGTAATAAGTAGTGTGAGAGAAGAAAGACATATATCTGAAATTCACAATGAGAAAGAAATATTCGAGTAACAAGAATACTGAATTGGGACTATTTTGTTACCAACGAGTATATAAAAGACATGTAAAAATTACTATGTTAAAAACTAAGGAAAAAATATTTTCTCTTAAACTCCAAAATATGTAATGCAATAAGAAACACTACTGCTTTATAACGAGCACAATATAATTTCTTTCCCGACTTCGCGTTTATACAAAATGAAAATATTCAAATTCCCGCCGCAGCAGGAATAACAAATTGAGAATGAGACCATCCTCTAACTAAACGCTTGCAAATAAACTGCTCAAAAGTGAACTGCTCGCAGAAACAGTAGTGTAAGGTAATTCGCATAAGTGCCGGGCGTGAGTTGTGTTTATACGACAGAGGCTATTACGTTTAATTGAATTTAATATTTTGTCTGACATTACGTTCATTTTAAAAGGGTAATAAACATTTTCTTCCTGCTACTGAACACATACACTAGTTATGCGAAAACTGCATATATGCGCTAGACTTTTGCCAGGAAAATAAAGCCATGCAAAATAACGATCAAGCTTTTTATGCTGCTCCATACAAAACAACATATTTCTAAAAGTAAACGCCGGTTTTCATAATCATTAATTTTTGTTCGGTATACGGATAAGATAAGTTGAGGTAAACTTTTGTTACGGGTTATTCATCACAACATCCATCTGCCCTCTATCCCATCTGGAATGCAAATACTTATATTTTAATTAAAATTAGAATACATATTGCGGAAAGGTGGGTCGGTAGACGAGTAAAAGTTTTAATAGTTTCAGAGCCTCCAAGGCTAAATTAAGTTGCCAGTAATGTAACTATTTAGAGAAAACCGGGGGTTGTTGAACAACTATTCAGTTCAACGCTTCAATGTACATTCTGATGGGCATTAGTCAATAGGATTCAATCACTCTTGAAGGTATTACCATTGAAATAAATGAAGAGCAATTAGTAAACTCAGTGCTAACGTAAATAACAATATGTTTTTCAATATTTAACAAAACGACATTTTAATTGATTCTATTACCTTTAACAGCATAAGTCAAAATTCAATTGGTTTTATTAAATTTAACAGCATGCGTCAAATTTCAATTTATTTTATTAACACTAATAAACTGCATGAAATTTTGAATAGTTTTGTACAACTTCAGAGATGAATTAATAATTAGCAACTATCCACACAATTCGATTGTTTCGAAAGAAGAATGTGTTTTATATAATTATCAAATAGTCAACTCACTCAACTCAACGTCACAAAGGATCAAAGAGATAATAAATAAAAATAAAATATATGGAATTCATAGTTTAATAAAAATATGTATAGGATTCGCACAAAGTGAGCACGTTATGTTTCAAGAAGAATAATAAAATTAATAAAGATATTGCAAATTGAATTAATATGAAATAATCTAATGAATATTTTAAAGGTTTTATAGGGGTTGATGTACATTTTGCTCTATTTTTATCAAATATTACCACATTTATATACTCTTTTTGTTGTACTTTAAATTACAATCTGTCATACAAGCATATTCAGAAATTGTTTTGACATTTCTATATGGCTTTTTGATTAGATGGCAACCCAGTAGTTGTCCAATCAAGTTATGACCAATTAAATAGAGTCGAAGCATTTGTTGATTATTTCTAATTAAATGCAGCTATACTCACGAAAGGCGATTTTAACTTGAGATTGTATTTGGATCTATAGCCTCAAATGGAAGTTTGACATCAAAGCTATTTGATGTTGGACATGACCGTGGCTGGGATCCAACCAGCAAACGCAAGACTAGTTGCAGCTAGTCCACGTCTGAATTCATTACGCCACCGCCGATCCTAAATTATATACTAATTTCGATTTTCACAAATTGTCACTATAATAAATAGGGAAAAATCCCGTAACGCCGGACGGCATCTGATGCCGGACACTCTATTCAACACGTATTATTTAAGCGAGTAAAAATCGCGAGCAAAATACAAGTGAAAGGGGCGCGGAGGGCACACATGTGCAGGATCACGCGCCAAGGCTAACCTGTGACGCACACGGCCATGGCGGGGGCAACCCTTTGCTGTTTTATGCGCAAAATCACGGCAAAGCATTTAAATCACATTGAATCATCTCTATTTAGGTTCTATATTTGAATCCTTGCCAACTGCCAAAGTTTTTGCCATAGTTCAACTACCCCCGGTCTCCTTTATTCTGACGTGCAAGTGTTCATATACAAACAGAGCAAGTAGCAGGCTGATAGAATGAACTGCATTTATTTACTTAAAGACGAGACGCGTAGGAGTTTTAATGTAACAAGCAGACAACAATTGTTCAGCGCAGATGTGCGGAGCACATCGAAAGAAAATGGAACTCGGCTGCACCTTACCTTGCCGATGTTTGTACGCCCGCTGGTACACGGAGAAAAGAAAATATACTTCCCTTAATTACATTTTGTTATTTACAAGACTATTTTAAAACTGGGGGATATTTGATTCAATTGAATATAACATTAGAACTCGAGGTTGTTTTGTTGTAAATACAAAGAAATTAGATAAATGTTTATGAATTATATTTTTCCATAAAGTAATTGAAAAAAAATGTGCTTAAGGCTTATTTACATCACAGTAAGCAAAGATATGATTTCCTAAAAAGTGATCATCATAGATTGTAGTAAATAAGTAATAAATTCTGGGCAGAGCAGGGCTTAAAAGCCGGCGGTTAAAAACAGATACTATTTTAAAGTAAAAGGCAAAAGATGTGTAACCAGCAATCACCTTAATTCTTACGTCGTCACTATCTAGAGATAAACAAAGAAGTATCAATATTGATTCATTCTTTGGTTGATAGTTTTTTTGGTATTGAGCTCTTGTATTAAGTTTATGATACCTTTTTTCTTAATTGTTTTGTAAGATCCATTGTTGTTTTCAATTTAGAATTTATAGTTTTTCTTATATAACGAACCAACTGAACTTATACGCTATCAAAGATGTAAGAACAATAAGAAATACTTAATAAAAATAAGTTTAAGTTTGAAAAAAGTAATTTCACAAGAGATCAAATTAATAGTTATTTGACCTCTGCTGATGAATATTTTTTCTGAAATTCCAAATCGATTTTATATACAGTGAAATCTTTGTAAAAAAATGTTCCCATAATATTCGTATTTCACATTGGTTAAATAATGTAGCTAATGTTTCGTCAAATCTCTTTAAAATTCAAAACAGACTTTGGAACTGTTGTCCCCCAGGCTATCCCGTTTTACACTCGACCAAAAAGGAGCAGGTGACAAATTTTAAAAAAATAGTAAAAAACCTATTATAATTACTAATAATTAGTGAATAATGGGGCCATTAATCAGATGAGATTTTAGGGGGAGGGGGAGTATGACAAAAAATCCCGAAATATCACGTGGGGGAGGGAGGAGTATAGTAAGATATCACGTGTATTTATTTTTTAACTGACTTTTTTTTTTAATTCAAACATTTGCAAAAAAAATCAAAATTTTCACAGTTTTATCACGTAACTAAAGAAACACGTAATGTTTGGTGAAGGAAGAGGAGTAATTTTGAATATCACCATGTGTCACCAAGTTTTGAGTAATTTCGAACCTCAGTTTTAAACTTTGGTTTATATCCAATCATCTTAACCAGATAAATATGGTCATACATGAAAAAGATCCCAAAACATACAATATTCTAAAAAAGCTAATTGAGTTATGAGTTATGAGTTATTAGCAATCATATTCATCACTTACTACATAATATCCCTACCTTACTTTAATAATATTTTGGAATCATTAGATTTAGAAAAAAACACCATTAGCTAAGCTAGTGTTGAATTTATATTCAAGACATTTAAATGAAAAATATATAAAATTTATATAGCGTATTATTAATGGATTGTAATTCTGAGTAGAAAAGTAGCTAAAAACTGTTATCACCTCTAATAACTTTTGATTTAAATGAGAGTAGACAGGTTTTGTGTGAAACAACTGCCCTTAATATTTTACCTAACAAAAATTGTTCTATTGCTTGTAATGTAAAAACTCAAAGTTCCACATTCGATTTTCCCGATATCGATTACAAATAAACACATGTGATTCGGCGCATAAATAATTTTGATTGCGCTTATAATTAAATGATCATCCAGCGACCAGGTGTACTTCATGCAATATTGTAAAATATTTATACTATATATCTGCCATGTATATGCAATCAGGTTGTTAGTATAACTTTCCAAAATGCTATCAGAATTATCATATGCATGAAAAATATATTTTTCGATCTAAATATCTGACTAAAATTTGCGCATCATAGCACACGTTTTACATTTTATCGTTTACGATGTAACTATGTTAAGAATTAATTTATTTCAAATCCATCAATGCACATCGTCAGCATTTATCTGTCGTAACAAATACGCATTAATTCAGTTTACAATTGCAAACCGTTCAGCGGGTATTACCAATCGGACTATATAAATAATATTTTATAGCTTAATTTGAAACGCGCAGAACAAATCGAATATTTGCATAGTGAGTGATGTTGGAGCGAGCCCGGGTTAGCCACGCATTCGGATGATACACGCCACTTAGAACCGCAATTCACAAACTGGCTTTTGGTTATATAAATTATGAAGATTAATTTGTAATTTGCGGGATATAATATAAATTTAACTAATAATTGTCAGAACGTAATGTTGAAATATCTATCAACACTATCAACAGCTTCATTCTTAATTTTGTAAAATCATAGTAATGATTTAATGATAAAATAATAAGATAAATGAAATGAAAAACATGATTTTAGATTTTTGCGATTGCTATAACTTATCCTACGGGAAATTAATAAAAATAATATAGAAGCTGATTCCTTCAACAAATTATAGTAAATGTCTCACATCTCATTCCATCAAACATTTTGTTAATAAGCTTCTGTGTAGATATCATATTAGGTACTACACATAAAAGTATGTATACCAATTAAATAAAATAAGGAAATGAATCAAGAAAATTATTATATTTATAAAATTATGAAATACATTTTACATCCTTCCTTGTACAACAGTACCCCAACTTGACAAGGTTGAAAACAGTCACTTATTCTTCTTGTAAGTACAAGAAAAAACCGTAATTCGTAAAAATGAACCGAAATTATGATATTATATAATATATATATATATATATATATATATATATATATATATATATGAGTAAGTTATTCTTGTGGGGCGATACATCAGAAAAATGAAAAGCATAGATATATAAATTAATCTTTAATTCCAAACGTTTCGACATTCAATTTAATGTCATCATCAGTGGATATCAGCGTTGGTAGGTTACATCTAAGATGTATACACAACACTAGAAATTAGCACTAACATTTATACAACTAACTTGTCCACACTATGAATTTTTATCATTTTTTTGTAAGATGTAAAAAGAAAAATTAGCAAGATGACTACTTTTAGTTGGCCACTAAAGCATCGGAGCTTGCACATTCCACAAGTCGAGGCATAAATTACTTAATTTTACTCACATTTTTATTCAAATAAAACTATCATTTTTCTTTTTACATCTTACAAAAGTTCATGTAACTTGCCTCAAGGCTAAATACCAAACCAACTAGTTTGAAGAGCGTTCAGAACTAAAAGCTTCTAGCTTATTATATATATATATATATATATATATATATATATATATTATATATATATGCATTTTTCAGTGTTTATGATTATAAAACCCAATAAATCCTTTGTATTATAGTACTGTCATTTGGCCTTTTTATTCATTTATAATTATATCATAATAACATAGTTAAATTTTGTGAATTTTCTTCCGTATCATTTAGTAATAAATTATTACATGGGAGATGCGCGTATAAAACGGACATATGATAACAAATATGATTTAACAAATAATGTGTTTGCTAAATTGCAAACATAAAACAAGCTTTTATATTAAAATTTATGCTGTGACCAAATGAGATAACAGTTGATCTACAATAAAACTCCAATAAAAGTAATATAAAAACAATCTATGGTATTTTATAGTGCAAAATTTTTTTTTATTAGGAATCATGAGTATCTGAAAAAAAAGGGGTCAATAATTTCGAAATGTTGACGAATGTAATAAGTATAATTTTGAAAAGGTAGAACATGCTCTTCTTGATCAACAATTTTAAAACAATCTTTCAAACATTAGTTCGAAAAACTCAATCGTAAAAAATATTTTTAAGAGAATCATATGACGACTAGTCCTTAAGCGTTTTTAAAGCTTCTGGACTTAATATATTTAGAGTAATTTATAAATGTTTTTTCAAATAAAACTTTTATATTTATTCACAAATTGTTTCAAAGAAAATGCGACAAATGCAGAAGTTTCATAACTGGAGCCAAATAAAATGTTATTAAAAAATTTCATAACCAAATTATAAAAGATGACCCTCGCTTACATCTAGCATTAGATGTTTAGATAGATATATTAAACAAATACCTAGTGTTATTCAGAGATATTTTTAATCAACTTTGAAATTCCAATTTGCTAAACGTTTTCATCGAATTCTAGAGTAGGCGTAAACAGTGCGTAATCCAAAATCCAGCACAGGTTAATCCTGTCGGAAACATCGGTGCTGAGCTTGCACTTGTGACTACACTACACTAATCCGCTAAATCCTTTGGTTATCACGCGCGTTAACATTGTCCGTTCAATCAAAAATAGCCCATTTCAAAATAGATACAAAACGAGCAATTCGTAGCTAAATAACCTAAAATCATATTATTGTATGAAATTAATCAAATATTTTTAATCTGTTCATACTAAATATAAACTTTAACGAATCGATCTTATTTAAAGGTTTCGGTCTTTCCTTGTATTGAATTTGTCTTTAACATACTATTTCGTATTTTTTTCTCAGTTAAGTTACATTTCATGTTTTATCTGTTTAATATTCACTCGAAAAAGACAAGACTTACAACCACATGTCACAACCGTATCAAACGCACACTTTTGAAAACAAATCATCGTTATGGCTTATAAATTATGTACACAAGAAAGTAATTATTTGTAATTAACTACTAATGGTCAACTTACAGCAAAACAACAAACAAAGTGATCTATCTGTATCACGCAATTGAATGAAGAAGAAGAAACTTTTTTTACTTTGTAAAAGCAATGCGGTCTACAAATCATATTAATGTGGTGCACGTACTGAATGCTATAACGAAAACATGTTCAAACAAACATACTACATTTTTCTCCTTATGGGCCCTATCTCAAAATCAGTAGATATAGTTTAGTTATTATGACGACTGTGAACACCTTATCCTGGCACAACCGTACCCAGTCTCCCCTACCAGACAGAAATAAAGAGAGAAATTTCAACTTTGATTTTTTTCATTTTTCATTTTTCCAATTAATAACTAGAAAAATAGAATTTTTGATTATTGATTTTTGAACAGTTTAACAGTTTTTTCGCAACATTTCGCTTCAATATAGGTACTGCTATTTTTTTATTTGCAATGAATAATTATGTATGAAAATATTATCAAACATTTATTTATTTTTTAATAAAATATTAAAGAATGTGTAGAATATAAGTAACTGTTTTGAAATAACACTGAAGATGAGGCATACCATAATCTCGAAACGTCTGTAATTACCAAATAAAGCGTATGTTAAAAAACTGAGTGTTGTATTGTTCATACTTAACATTTAATATATGTGGTAAGACCGGAATATATATATATATATATATATATATATATATATATATATATATATATATATATAGATACACATATAATTTAGAATATAAAATTTTTTAAATTTTGTATGGGTACAATAAATTTCAAGACGTTCAGGTACATATTTTATTAATATATCATATTAATAAAATTGCAATGAAATTATCTCTAACACAACAATAAAATGAATTAAAATTATTAAAGATGGCTACCAAAATCAATAAGTAATATTGAATATTTACGGGCTATAGACATCAAGATGATATTTGGCCCTATCATATATTTCATATATCTACGAGTATAGAAAAGTGAATAAAGGAATATTGCTCTTATTACCACTCTATAAAGATCCATTTACTTCATAGGCTTTCACATCCGAGAAATTCTGTTTTCCTTTTTATTGGAGCCACTTATGAGTTTTTCGATAAGAAAATATGTAAGCAATATGGTTCTATATTGCTTAATGATATTTGTTATTTGATTATTATAGGGTTTCGACAACTCACCTCAGCCATCAGATATTATTTATTTGCCAAGTTAATGAAATGAAATTTACTCATTATATATCAAAAGTATCAGTATCGATTTTTTAAAATATCTCAGTGTTGACTATATACTCGTATCTTGCTAAATTATGTGAACATTGTTTGAAATATTAGACATCTCTTCATAAAATCTCTCAGCCAATTATTATCTTGAATATGAATACAAGAATTTAATTGAAAATGTAATAAAATCATTGTCTGCCCTATTCGTCGCATTCGTATATCATGGCGTGCCACATAATTACAGAAACAGAAGTTTATTACATTCAGAATTGCTATTGCCATATGTTGTCTTAGATATATTACGTTCGGTATCACGTTAGAAATATATTAAACGAGGGGAATTCGCATGCCAAAACTGAATACATACATCTATACATGGCCGAGTAATAGAGCCAAGAATATAACATATTATTACTTGCATATATGAACAATGGTACCCAAAAAATTATTACCGGTGGAGCATATAAAAAATATTAGAAATAAGCGGAATTTAACGTAAAAAATAAGGCATAAGTTAAAGGTAATAATAATAATGGGGAGTACTGCCCAGTTGATCGGTGAGCTGAGTTAAACTCCAACTCGATTGAGGGAAAAATAGTGTGAGAGATTTTCCATTGCCATTTCACACCGCAGCGGAGATTATTAATATAAATTTAAATAAATATCCTGCATTAATTGTTTCTATGCCAAGATCAACAAAATGTAGGATCTATATGATATAGTTGATTTAGTTTAAACATGGATTAATAATTTTCTCTTAAAACTATGTATATACCTATGAAATTTAACTTGTAGCACACTTAGAACGTAAAGAGCAATATAATTATTTTTATTTTTCAGAACTTTTATTTATTTTATTTAATAATTTCATCATTATTTGCTTTTATTTTAAATTAAATCATCATATTACGGATATCATTCTAATGTAAAAACTATCCTTTATATTGTACTATTTTTATTTAAATTTATGTTATTGTTCATTATTGATACTAGATATTAAATTATTTAGCAGTTGTAACAAATATTGTAATTAAAAGAAAAAAATGCATAAGCAAAAAAGTTGCTAAAATTAATCAAGCTTCAACATTTTACCCAAAACAAAAGACTAGGTAATAGTGCGCAATGATCTTTTTTTATATTATTTGAAGAGCGTTCAGAACTAAAAGATTCTAGCTTTTCACGATATATGATTTATGGTAGCTTTTTTGATCATTTGATTGAACTAATTACGTTGATTTTATAAATGGCAACCTAAACTGTTGTCCTATATCTATGTGATACATTTTCATTAATAAAATTTCTGTAACAGTAATAAATTTTTCATTGATGCAGCAATGCCGGCTAAGGGCCATTTTCACTTGGAAACATATTGCTATCTATATTTCCAAGTAAAAATTAATGACACTCCTGTTTGACAGCAGACTTCCAGAGGCGGGTATGGAACCTGGGACTTCTGATTAAAATCCAATAGCTGTAATCACTGAAATACAGAGGAGCAGCCATACTGCCTAATCTAGCATAAAAAACCATATATGGAATTTTCTATATATGGAAAATATAGAAATATATCATTGTCAATATTATGGGAATAGCTATGATTTTCGGCAAGTTGTAAGTAGACTTTTGTTACGTTATTTACAAAACGTTATATTGATTATAATTAATTGATTAATTTTTTACCTATGAATCTATAGAGGCGCTATTATCAACAGCATACTGAATAATGTTGTCTGATGTCTGATGAAACAAAGCTATAGTTAATGACCTGTGGTATTCAAATAACTCTACGTAAAATAAGTAATCTCTCACTGCTTCTGAAGAACAATGGTAACAATCATTACATAAAAATCAACCATCACCGCAAGCAAATCCAACCTCAAGAAAACTAAGATCTTAGCGCTTAACGGACGGATGGAAATTGTTCTGCCCAAACTGTTGCCTGCCTGTTTTAAAGCATTGTAAGTACAATAAATCTTTATGCAATCAATTGTATTTCTTTTAATATCAACAAACTGATTATGCTATAAACAACAGTATAAAGCAAAAATAAAAACTTGCATAAGAAAGCTTTTAAAAATTTATGCAATAAACTATAAATCTACCTAGCCCGTCCTTGGTGTTTGGAACAGAAACAACCATACCAACAACGGTCCGATAAGTGTTATCTAAATCAAATCAATACATTCTTTGAAAATATGCTCCACCTATTCAATTAAAAAAAAGTATAAAGTATTAGTTATAAAGTTATCGATTTGCTTCTTTGACATTAACTTTAAGAATACCTACAGCAATTTACTAGCATAAGAGTCCGTGATATAAAATCAAATAATGCTGAATGTGGAAAAAATGAATGTAAAGCAAGACTGATAATGTGGCTGTCTAACAATTATGCTCCATAAAAGCTTCAACAAATACAGTGGCCCGCATCAGTGCTCAGCGGTCCACAAGAAACGGCTTTGCAAAAACAAATAGAATCCGAAAAAAGTCCGATCGGAGCGGCGTTCAAAATGACAAATTACGTGAGACGAACGCTCCCCGTAGCGTTGGATGGTTTTATAGGCCATAACAATTTGACACTTGGATTTATTTATTTTTTTACCGTAGATGACGAAGAGAGAGGCATCGCATTGATATCAATGAAATATATACGTTAAGATTTATAGGCTCTACTATTCAAATGATTGATTCGAGTGAATCTGTATTTCTATGATGGTTATAAATCGTTGGTGTACTGAAGCTTGTATTGAAATGAAATTATTCGTATTGGTTAATGGAGCAGTACTATGTCTTTATTGTATTTTTTTTACTTTGAATCGATCATAATAATCGTGAATTAATTTTTAGAGTCCAAATGCAATAGCGATTCACTTGATACAAAATCTTAATTGATTGATGAAGGGACAACATATGTACAACTAATTATATAATATATCAATGGTATTATGTCATTGCTTCATAAACTTTGAAATACTATCTAATTATTAGGGGAAAATTGGACAAAATAGTATATATGGACAAAATGACATAGTGACATTATTTAAAAATTGGCAATTTTTAGAAACGTTTTCGCCACTGTATAATATAAACAAAGCCATAACAATCCTGTTATCATGGACTCTGTTGTTATGTTATTATGAATCATGTTATTATGGATTGTTAGAATAGAATGAGAGTCATTGTCGTAGTCTTGTCTCAGTAAGTTTATACCTGAATCCTATGAATTGATTACTGTCAGTAATGTTTTTGGACTTGTTCGACCTGAATATATTTAATTGTATTTTTTCTGTTAAAATCAATAAACTTATGCTAATACTAGTGATTTCGATCAACTTTATTGCAATTATCAGGTGTTTGATGGAATTTCGGTTAATTATTCGTATTTATTCATTTTCTGACAAAATGACATACTTATACAATAGACAATCTGAAAATATCTAAAATAAACCAAAGAATCATCCAATCAAAAAAGGCACTAGCATCGGTTGCAAAATCCTCTCTTCAGTTCTGAGTCCGTAAAAGGTTGATTACGTTGTATGATTTTTTCCCTTTGGGCTTATTCATTATGTGCTGATATCCAAAAGTGACCAAATGATTGTAAACTGTTTTCTTGAAAATTGGTATCTCAATATGTCTTCATCTTATATGTCATTTTGACCATACAATATGAAGAAAAAGGTTTTTGTAATTGGTTGAATTTTTGCTTCATAAATATCATATTATATAATTAAATGTCAATGTTACTGGTAATCAATGAATATAAAATTAGTGAAAACAATTGAGATTAGTCATCTTGACTATACTTCCCCTAATGTATAAAATAAAATGATAACATATCAAAAGCTTTGGTATGTTAAATTATTAACTGCAATCACACATATAGTAAAGTAAAATAATAGAAGGGAGCATTATCATTTTCACAATTTGACATTCAGACAGAATACTGTATAAATATTCCACGGAAACTCGTTGAAGAATTCGTAACTTCCAAGCAAAGCATAGATAGGTCATAAATAGTAGAAATGCATGTTATTAACAATTTATAAAGCATAGCTTTCAAAAGTTAGTCTACAACTGTTCTTTTAGAGTTGAAATATCGCTCAACTATTACAAAATATGACTGCACATAGTTTTCATTTCTTCTTTTGTTACATCTAGGAATTCTTTGTGTATTTCCATACATGCAATAAATATAAGACCGGCTAGAGCTTACTGAAAAGCAAACCCTGCAAAACAACAAGTAATATCTTCAAAGTAGAACAGTGCAGCTCGCGGGGATGAAATTTATTAAAATCCTCACATTTTTTGTTCCGTCCTTTTGATGTGCCTCCGTAGTCGCGGCGCTTGCATTGAATGAAAATTTCTTTTTCGCGCATTTTTCATAATCTGTGATGACGTGAGCTCTCACAATTTATTCCTCTGAATACCTTTCGTGTTTTGAAAAGCTCGATGACCGATAATTCTCTTTCGAAAAAAAAAACAACTTCTTAAAATGAATGACTTCACGCCATATATTAAATCATTTTCTTGGAATATAATGCCAAGGTGAAATGCAATAATTCTAATAAAATGAAAAAAATCATGTTTTAATGCATTTGCTGAGAACATATTTAACTCCAAAAAATTCACACAGGTCCAATTTGTCTTCCAGTAATTATACTGTCTACTATACCAAATAAACTACATCACAACAAATACGTATCAAACAACTATAAAACTATTTTCTGTAAAATTCCGTATTAATCCCTAATTATAGCAATAAGTTTTTAGCTTTTTGTGAAATTTGTCACATGTCGTTTTTGCCCCGTGGGTTGAGTATGAAGAAACAGCCATCAGGCAAACAGATACAATGTCTTATTTTAAATTTTAAAGGGATTTTGCGAAATGATACATTACACCGCATATAACTATGTTCAGGTATTTCGTGAGAAATATCAGCAGAGATGGAATAACTATTAATTTAATTTATTTCTTGTAAAATTGCTTTTTTCAACTTAATTTACTTTTTATTTGCTAGTTTCTTATTGTTTATACCCATACCAGTGTAAAGATTTAGTTGGTCCTTTTCACCCTAATCACATTTAAAATTTTATTGAAATGAAAGTGTCCTATGAATAAAAGTGTCCTATTAAAGTGTCCTATGAAGCAAATGATTTAATAAAAAAACGTTATACACGAGAATTTACAACTTTCCATATTATTTTCTAGAATTTACAAATTCTAAATTCATCCGTATTTTATATCTCTTGAATAACTAAACTGAAATAAATATTTACATTGTATAAAAACGCATTTATTCAAATGAATATTTAATTTGAAAATATTTTTTTCTGCTACCGCAAGTTATTTCGTTCAGGAAATAAAAGCAATCCCAAGGCAAAATGCAATAAATGCATGTTTTAATGCATTTGTTGAAAACATATTTAACTTAAAAAATGTGTTGTGTAGGGCGGAACACAAAGATCCAATTTGACATACAGTAATTCTACTGTCTATACTATATCAAATGAACTACATCACAACAAATAATATGTATAAAACAAACAACTATAAAACTATGTTCTGTAAAATTCTCAACTAATTCCTAATTAAAGCAATATATTTTTAGCTATTTTTGTAAAATCTGTCACATGTCGTTTTTACCCAATGTGCTGAGTATAAAGAAAAAGCCATCGGGCAGAACAGGTACAATGTCTTATTTTAAATTTTAAAGGGATTTTACGAAATGATACATTACACCGAATATAACCATGTTCTGGTATTTCGTGAGAAATATTTATCAGCAGAAATGGAAAAACTATTAATTTAATTTATTTCTTGTAAAATTGCTTTTTTCAACTTAATTTACTTTTTATTTGCTATTTTCTTATTGTTTATACCCTTGCCAGTGTAAAGATTTAGTTGGTCTTTTCACCCTAATCACATCAAGCTTTTATTGAGTTTTTTAAATGAAACTGTTGAAAATATCTTAAGAATAACAATACTTATTATGAACCAAAAGATTTATCCCAACTTTACCATAAAATTCTATGTTGTATACGAGAATTTACAACTTTCCATATTATTTTCTAGAATTTACAAATGACAATTATTCAAAATCCATATTTTATATCTCTTAAATAACTAACCGGAAATAAATATTCATATTGTATAAATACGTCATTAATTCAAATGAATATTCAATTTGAAAATATTTTTTTAGCTACCGCAAGTTATTTCGTTTAGGAAATAAAAGCAATCCCTAAACCTTTTTCCAGGATTGCGGCAAATAATTACGAAACCACATCCGCAAATCGAACACAACAAAACTAACTAGAAGCAGTTGCGGTGTTATCGCGGAAAATGTTAATCAATCGCGGCAAACTGGATTCTCCAATTGAAGCTGAAACGTAATACAACTTTCTAAACTTATTAAAGTTTCATCCGCAACTAACAAGAGACGTCGAGTACAAGCGAGCGACTCCTGCAGGCGAGATATATTATTCATCAAGAGAGATCGAAGAATAACATCTATTGAAGTCTTATTTCTATTTCTTTAATTCGAACTAAGAAGTTTTTTTTTAAACAATTGAAAGCAACTAAAACTTCTGTTGACCTGAGTATATGTTTTATCGATACAAAAAAATTTCAAAAAGTCATTCACGTTTTGTAAGATCTTGACAAAAAAAATTGAGTCTAGTTCATGAAAGTTAACATGAAAACATTTTTCATATTCATGATAGAGCGTTTAGTTAAAACTCAATTTTCATCTAACGTTCACTCGTTGCTGAAGTGACAACGATTTTCACTTGGAAATATAGATAGCAATATGTTCGCAAGTAAAAATAGCCCTTAATCCGGCATTGCTGTAACACACCAATTAGAATGACGATCTGGGGGAAAGTTAGTATCAAGAAATTTTTGAACGTTGAAATGCATTATTATTATTCAATAACCTTAACATATATTTTAAAACATAGGTAAATTATTTTTGGAGTATATTGTATAGATGCAAAATAATCTGAAACCAATCTGAAACCAAAAAATAACTAATTAGATCAATCGTTTTTATATAGTAACTAGAAATATGATATCAAATGTGGTTTTGAACCCTTTTTTCTTTCACCATATAATATTAAATCTATCAATTTTCTAAAAAATCATACATATAGTTTTTCTCAACTATCTCAATTTAAAAAGTAAATCGAGACTCTACGGCTTATCCAAACATTTTTTTTATTATGAACTATTTTATTTATATTTTAATGTTTATTAAACTAATAACATACCTAATAAAATTTTTAAACTAATATTTATTAAATTAAACAAAAGTGGCAAATAGTATAAACTAGTGGGGCGCATGGCATCATGCCTTAAGGCAAATTGTTGGAACTTCCCGCACCATACATTATTATTTTTTTTAAAACGATTAACATTTTTAAAAAGAAATTACTTAAACTCGTACTGCTTTAACTGCATAGAGACGATATGTCAAAGCGCATAAGCGCCGCGTCGGCGGCTAACGGATAAACATTGGTACGGAACCCATAGGAATGTAGACAAAATTTATACTTATTGTTAAAATCTCTATAAAATGATAATGGGATCTCTGATAATTTGATGTGCATATGTTTAATGATCATTTTTGACCGCTAAATGGCTTTTTTTACTTTTTTCATTAGATCTCCGAAACTGCTAGACCTGCCTTCATAAAAATTTGATCAATTCTTCATCAAATTATTAAAATCGGACGCTCCGTTCTCTTGAAAACTGAGTTACCGTTTTTGGCACTTTTTGCCCCTATCTTCGGTACGGCTAGACCTGCCTCCGCCAAAATGGGTAACGGAAAAACACATAACCGTAAACCATAGGTAATGGAATGGAGTTTTAAAGTCAACCTTAGTACCTTAGTTGCTTTGTTATTATTGTAACTTAAATGATTTCATATATATTCAGTTCAATTTTACTCTTTTTCACATTTCCATTTCGTAACATGATTTTGAAGCTTTGGATTCAAATAAAAAGTTAGGCCTTGCTAATATATTTATTGCTAAAATTGTTTAAACTTTATCTCTAAAATAGAACACAAATAATGTGGGTAAACATTTGAAACAGGGACAAGTTTTAAATCAATTATATATTGTGGACGAAAATAAATTAATTGGCATTCATGAATTATGTTTTGTTTATTTGCATACGAAACAAACTCTTTTCTCATTAGAGGTGATTGTGTCACGACGCACAATGTACAATTGATTAACAATGCGTAGTTGCAAGTAACGAAGTCTATTGTCTTCCTTCATGGCAGTATGAAATAGCCAGAGACCTACAAATGTTTTCAATGAGTCTTCTTAATCCATTTGATCATTGATGAAAACGTGGGTTTTGGCATACTTTTCAAAACAAATACAAAAATAATCTGGTATGATATGTCGGACATGCCCGCGCTTCGTAATTAAATATTTTCAAAAAATTCTTTTATGTTATCACAGCGACAGAATAAATATATGCCAGAGTTATGAAGGCATATGAAAAAAAAAACAATTAGCATTTATATTATATGTTGCTACAAAAGATCCGTGACATATTTAAAATACCACTGTTGCAGGATCATTCACGGTATGTGCCGCGCAAAAGTTTACAAATAATTAGGTACACTTTTAATGGTTATATAATAATAAAACCACGTATTCAACACACAGCAACATATAACGTAATATGCGGAAATATCAGGCAAAATGAGATTCTGGCCGCAGGAAACCGACCGGTATTAAAAAGCAATTTATCAAAATAATCACTATGCTTTTCGCGAAGTCGGGCGTCGCAACAGGCATTTTAAAACTTCATTACATACCAAATTACTTCAAATGGCTCTACTAATGCTGAACTTGATTAAAATGTTTATATAAAGCAGAATAATAAGTATTTCGAGCTATATGCTAATTCCGAAAAATATTTATATGGGGAAAGAACAATTGATTCCACGTAGAATCTCTTGATTGATTGCTGCATTTGTAAAAATTTTTAGATTAATTCGAAACATCTTTTTAAAATCTATTTTATTTTTTTTATTATTATTTTATTAGCTATATATTTTTTTTATTATTTTATATTTTATCTACATTTAGTGCTAAATAAGCAAGGGATAAATAAACCAATGCATATATATATTTAAAAATTTCAGCACCTCTAATCGCTATCGAAGTTGCACCAGATTCTGAATATCACAATAAATGCATAATTGAATCTTTTTGTCAATTTTTTATAAGTCATAAAAGTGTAATATATAAGTGTGTTAAATACAATAACTTTTACACTTATTTAACTACTACTCTATGTTAAAAACTATTTAGATAGTTGTTAGAAAATTCCTAGGAGCTTTTGTACCATACTAGATATTTATTAGTGCATATAAACACACATGGGTAACTAATATGAATAATCATTTTAGATATCAAATATAAACATTTGTTATCTCTAGAAAATATTTGAATTAATTCTATTTAGTATTTAGTACGTTAATTTCAACAGCACAATATGATACAAATAATTTTATCAAGAAAAACTTGATAGCAGTCAACAATTCTGATAAATAAGTTATATGGTGCTTGTTCTGCAAATTATTATTACAAATATAATACGAACTAGTTGGTTTGGTATTTAGCCTTGAGGCAAGTTACATGAACTTCCCGATATATGTAAATAATCGACTTAATCAATAAAAACTAAATTAATTTATGAGTGATTAAAAGTATTCCGAGTGGATTTATTATACATAATTGAAAACGAGCGAACACTTTGATACGGTGTATTTTCTAAAAGTAAATTTTCAGAAATCAACAATTGTTATAATTGAACCAGTTTCCGTAGGACCTTAATGGCTTGATAAGTTCATTAAAACCAAGTACTCTATCGTTATACCAAGTAAAATCGTCCAATTTTAATTTTAACAAACGTCAAAAAAACTACTCATTTTCTTAAACTTTGATGAATTTTTAAAATTAAACTGCTTATCGTAAGACCATAATATTACAGTAAGTTCTATAAGACCATGATATATATTGCTAAAAAAAACTCCATAAAAATCGGCTTAATTTTTTTTTTAACAGTTAATTACAAGAAAACGGCTCGGTAGATTTTCACCTAAAACTAATCCGTATCATATATTACACTAATATCTTTCGAACAGTTTTTGATTTTTTTAAATCGGTTCGGTGGGATGAGCTTAAATGTGGGCGAAAGGTTTAACACTTTTTTTCAAATTACAAAGAAACGGCTTGGCAGATCGTCGCACAAAACTAACAAACGATAGTGCTCATCGAAATACATCAAATGGCTTTTAAATTTCTGAAATCGGTTCAGGCGTTTTTGAGAAAACGTTAATGAAAGGTCTAATTTTGACAAATGCCAAAAAAACGATACCAATTTTTGCAAACTTTGACGAATTTTCAAAGTTAAACCAACTGTCGTAGGGCCGTAATATTTTAGTATGATCTAGAAGACTATAGTAATTACCGTCAAAAATATAATAATGAAAATCGTCAAAAAAAAAAAAAATTAACACTTCATTACAAGAAAACGACCGGCCGATCTTTACCTAAAACTAATCATCACAATTCCCAATCAATATCTTTCGAACGGTTTTTGAATTTTCATAATCGGTTCAGAATTGCGGGCTAAATTGGCCGTTTTCGAGAAAACGTCGATTTACGGCAAAAAATCTGTTCACATACACACACACACACATACTTTTTCCAAATTTGGTCTCATTCGATTCAGAATGGCTTGAAACGTCGAGAAAACATAAAATTAGCGAATAGGATTTTTTGATGAAAACTATTGAAAACAAACTTCTCCTTCGGGAAGTTAATAAAAACATTTTTAAAAGCATTTGTTACAAAAATATATTTCGTAGAAATCTTAAATCAAAAATTACAATCAACAAAATTGATTCTTATTGCTCATAGAAATAGCAATCGTTATTCCCTTTTGATGGTAATTTTTTCTCGTTATAAATACTGGTTGTAATAATAAAAAATAGGTATAAAAACAAAAAGATGAATAACTGATATAAATTATATCATTCAAGTTATATCTGACATAATGGTGTCTCGTCCGTATATCTTAAGTCCGTAAGGAATATGACAAAAAATACCACAAAATGAAATAATTTATATGACCGGATTTACATATCTCGGGTTTCCGATACGGCGTGCCAGTACTGTAACATTTTGCAGAGAGAATTTTCAGTTCATGTTCTGGGCGACGGAATTCAACTTCGCTTTATATAAAACCACCTCGAGAGACTCACAAATATCCGGCAGTAATTCTGACATCGATATTACCCATTTTCCAAAGATATTGCTAGACGAGATTTATCTTGTTAAGTCAAGAAAATTATGGTGGCTATTTTTCACTGCTTTCTCATCTCTCTAAACTGTAGATGTACTCGTAGTATCATATCGCGCGAAACATCATACGAAATATCACACTAGATTTATTCGCTAGAAATCATAGTTAAATATTGAACAATATTATATTGAAGACTTGAATATTAAATTATGTAAGATAAAATTTTGCTAAACATTACAGAACATAATTGTATAAATTATATTAACTATTAATTTCTCAAAGTATCTATGTAGATAAGATGGAAAATTATAGCATTAATTGCTTAACAACTTACAGAGAAGACGAAACATGTCACATTTTTTATATAACGAGCCTAAAATGGCTTATGAATTTAAAATTATTTACCACTTCAAATCTATGAAATGTAGTAGAGAAAAGTGCGAGCAATCGATAGATCAACCAGATTGACATTTTTTTTATAACATTATTTGTTTAAAAAAAGCATGCAACTCTACCTTGAAAACATCTATCTGGTACATTATTCATTACAATGCCGGTAACTTAATTTTATCGCCACTCACCTGAAAAATAGAAAAATAATTATAGAAATATCAACTTATACAATTATATCAATTAAGAATGTACCACTTGAACAGAACAGTATGCTTTTTTCTGTAAATTGTCTTTTGAGTTGTACTATGTTCATAACTGTTTCAATTTAACTTATCAAATACAAGAAGAAGTATATATTATATAGACTTATAATCTAAGGCCATATTAAAGATCCCTGGAAATTTATTGATTTTTACGATGTCACCAATCTAGTTTTGAAACAATAAGGACCCCACCCACTATTGTTATTTTAATTTTTTGAAATAGTTTATTTATACTATGATATAATATTAGTAACAACGAACGTTCAATGGAAATAGAAAAGAAATATGATACGGATAAAAGAAGGAATAAATCGTCAAAAATAAAGAAATCAATTTTGATGATAATAGACCAATTATATCCAGTTAATTTTTATTACTTAAATTAGATATACATTATAAAACAAATTGGAAATGTTAATAGTTACTCTCTGGTTGATTATCATGTCAAAGAAACAAAATGCTCTTCATTTCCTTAATGAATTTTTAATTAATGTACAGTTCTCTAGGGTATCCCGACATATGAACAAATATTACTTCTACGTAAATATTTTCATAAAAGATAATAATATGAAACAGAAATACAAGAAAGTTAATAAAAGATAAAGCACAGCTGACGCCACACCATATGATGCAACCTGCGTTTTCTCTCATTTTTCTATCATTAATACGTTTTTTCTGACGAATTCTTTTTGTTGTATAACGTACCTTACATTAGAATTTCTATACTGTATGTCGAGTTGTAGTAAGTAATGAATATGAAAGAAACTGAAAGACCTAATTAAAATAATGGAACATTTTAATTAATATATGAATACTATATATTAATTATCATATAGTACACCGGGTAAATAATATGTCTTATTCAGTCACAAAATTCGTTGGTAAAATTGTATAAAATCGATGCAAAAATGATGCATAAACCAACAACTTACTTAGTAGGTCCTACGATAAGGAATTAAACGATTTCTCTATTGTGTGATTTCACATGTCTTGAATAAAATATCTTTTAAATACCTTTTTTAAATAAAATATATTTAAACTTAATTTATCATTTGTTTAAAATTAGGCCAGTTGTGGAATAGAAAATAAAAACGTGGGATAGTAATATCTAGTTCCCCGGTTCGACCCAAACTAGGTCAGCTCGGATTCAAGGAGAATGATATAAAATTTCTACTTGCGATTATCCTATACGGTTACTTAGTAGGATAAGACACCTATTGGGTCGCCCTTCAAACAAGGCAAATACTA